>NC_143479.1:73761-254340 GCF_027475165.1 Benincasa hispida | reverse complement strand
GATTTCTGCGGTTGCTACAAAAATAAACAATTGAACACATAATAACGCATAATAGTGGGTTAGTTGAGATTCTTAATGCCGATCGATGCAAACTCGTTTTCTCATGAATTCCTAACATATTCGCTGCATATTCTACTTAACAACTCTCATAATTCTAAATAAAATGTTTATAATGACGTGCATTTCTGCCCGTTATTAGAGAGCAATATTGAGAGAGCGAGATTTCGATATGATTTGATAACAAGACTGTGTTTTTATGATTTGCAAAAAGATTCACTTTCTTTTACAAAAAAAATACTCATACTCCAGCTTGTATTTTTTTTTTTTTTTTTGTTTATAGAAAAATGAAGATTACTTACAGAAAGTATCAAAAACTCTTCTTTGGGGCCTGATCAATGGTATTTATAACACATACCAACAGACCGCTAGAAGATAAAGGTAGTTATAAACTAAACTAGATGAGAGGTATTTGTGTCATGGTTTTTGGCATTTTCAGTACGTCGCATGGTTGTGAGCGGTTCACTACAATTTTGGCGGTTATGCCCATAATTCCTACACCGACCAAATTTCATTTGTCTGCAAAATTCTCCTCTGGATGGTATTCTTCTCACTCTCCGTCGCTTGACTTGTGCCACAAACTTTAAAGGAAGGATAGTCTTTTCTACATATCCAAGAGCTCTCTTCCATTCAGATATGTGCCCAAGTTGATTTATAGGCTCCTCATACGCAGTAATTAGAGAGTCCACTGTATAAAATCGACTGCAAAGACTCTGAATAGGTATATTTTGTTCCTTGGCGGCAAAAATTGCATGTGAACACGGGATACCAAGTGAGTCGAATTCCATACACATTTGGTGACGTAAAATTAGCCGCCAAAAACTTGATGGTAAAAATTATGGTGAACGCATTATGCGATGCATGTCTTAAGTTATGCGTTTATTATCATGCATCGGTAGTCATGCGTTGGAATGAAAATATGTGTTACTCTTATATGTGATGACCATACGTTCCTGTCACAAGTTTTCTTGTGTTCACGCTAAGTATAACGAGAATGCAAGTTTCTCGGGTGATCCGAGGTCGAACTCAAGGACTTGTAGCTAAATATATGCGATGATGTGTTTGTGGCGGATGAATAAAAGAATGATGGGGGTTTAAGCTATAAACTACTCCTACTCTAGCTATCAGATTAAGCGATGAGAATATGAATGAGAGGTAGAGACACAACAACTGTTGAAGCATAGTAAAATGCATGGAAAAATAGATAAAATGTGAGGATGTCTTCATCGCAACCCTAAGCTTGACTGCAAGGGCAACCCCGCCAACGTAAACTAATGCGATCATGCCATACACGCCTGACGCAAATGCACATGATTTGTAATAGAAAACCGAACTTATTCCTAAGTCTCCATTCTGGCTTATGCGATCTTAATCTAGCTCTCTCGAGCCTTGATTCTAACCTAGCTCTCTCAAGTCTTAGGTTATTTCTTCAGACTCTCTCTCGAGTAGCTCTAAAGGTGTGTTGGACGCATGCATAAGACAAGGTAATTGCAAAAGCCTGGTTGACGTAAGATTATTCCTATTCCTAGTGAACACTTGCTTACATTGCTTAATGCGACCAACCACTTACCCTCCCGAGCAGTTAGTTGCTGCTGATTTACTCATAGACAAGCATTGCATCCGCCTATAGACAAGAGTTGCTACAGCTTCACACTAAGCAAATAAGGTTTTCTCACAGTACTCACGCAAAACAACCTCCCGGTGGGTTGCCATATGCTTCATATTCCTATACCGCATGATTAAGTATACAATACTCTAGCAATCTCACTAAGTGATGCAATGAATGTTAAGGATGTTGAGTAAAGGAAGATAGAGATGAAATTGAAAATGCATTGATCACAAAATGTATTAACTCTTTAAGCCAAAATGTAATACAATACAATATAAGGAAAGAAGAGAAAATGAAAGGACCAGCTGGAGGCAATATCTTGCTCCCAGTAGATGTGTGTCAAGGCTGCCGGTGCTGCCATGGATGGGCGGTGGAGCAGACTCTCTTGAGATCTAACTCTGGCAAAGGCTCCGGTCGTCACTCGGAATGGATGAAGGAGATGAAGAACTCTCAAGCTTTCCTCTCACGCTTTCATCTGGATCACAAGGATCCACCCCAAGGTAGAAACTTGGATAAATTGAAATTCTGCTCAGTGGCTTCTATTTATAGAGCTTGATCGCTGACAACATTAATGGACCTGCTCTAATTCTGACATTTGCAGCGCAATGGTCCTTTTCTGAATCTCTGCTGCTAACAGCATGGTAGCTGAAATGTCAACATCATCTTTTGATTCTCCCAAGATATGTGTTCATGTTTCCATTCCACCAACCTTGCGTTCATCCCTCTATTATGGTTATCATCATGTAGCCGCAATCTTGCGATGACCGCATTCACTTGATGACTGCAACTTCTATGCGATGACCGCATTCGCTCGACGACCGCAATGCCCATGCGATGGATGCATTCGCCCGATAGCCACAACACTCATACGACTGTCGTATGCGATCACCGCATCCAATTAATGGACGCAATATTCATGCGTCAAGCATATGCGATCGCGCATGCAATCGTCCCCACGATAGCTCGGCTTTCGTGTATACGTCTGCTTTCTGCGTTAGCTACAAAGATAGACAATTGAATGCATAATAACGCATAATAGTGGGTTAGCCGAGATTCTTATTGTCGAACAACGAAAACTCATGTTCTCATGAATTCCTAACATATTTTCCGCATATTTCACTTAACAATCCTTATAATTCTAAATAAAAGGCCTAAGATGACGTGCATTTCTGCCCGTCATCAACGTGCATTCTTTCGTGTGAAGATTCACAATACCATCCAATCGATTATCTCACACGTGGAAGTAATAACAATCAATAGGCTCAACATGATAACGTCTACCCTTATCGGCCTCACTTGCCAATCGGGTTTCACAGTAGTCAGAGCGCAATGTCGTTCGAGATGCCCAGTGATTCCTCCATTCGTAGAACCACGATCGGAGCATTCCTCTAACATGTTCAATCAAGCATACTATGGGCAATAGCCAATACTCTTTAGTTAACGAATTGAAACACTCTGCATTGGACGTCATATTGTCATATCTTTGTTCTATTTGGTAAACTCGTGCTCACCTTTGAAGATCAATATCTTCCAGATATTTCATGACAGCACCATCTCAAAAACTACGGAGTTCGTCCCATTTCATGTCAACCGTACTATCCTTAAAGTTTGTAATAAGATTCTGTTCTATGTGCCACGTGCATAATCCATGAAATGCCGTGGGAAAAAATGCACGAATAGCATTGCTGATAGATACCATCCGATCAGACACAAACACCAGATTATCAGGTTCTCCAATACTGCATTTCAAGTTCGACATAAACCATGTCCATGATCGATTGGTTTCATTGTCCACTATTGCATATGCTAGTGGGTATAATTGATTGTTCCCGTCCATAGAAACCGCAACCAACATGGTCCCTTTGTACTTTCCTTTCAAGTGCAACCCATCAACAATTATCACAAGCCGACAGCTTGCGAAACCTTTAATATAAGGCCCTAATTGAAAGAGTTAAATAACATGCAATGGAAGTATCAAGGATCCATAAAATTCACTAATTTTGGCAAAAACTAAAGCATGTTTTTTTCTAAAAAGAGGATTTTTAAGATCATAACTTTGAAGAACTCTTCAAGAACTTGATTGTACAACAACAATCTTCACCAAAGATCACCGTGAACCACCTCAAGGTCTTCCTTACTATTCTTTTGGAGCTTTAGACAAAGTGTGGGGCTCAAGAATAGCTTGAATAGATGAAGAACAGTGAAGAACTCACAACAACCCAATTGGAAAAACTCTTTCTTCTCATAAAGATTTTTTCTCAAAATTTTTGTATTCGCTCTCCTCAAATCACTCCAAACTTCGTTATTTATTGCAAATGAACATGAAAAGAAGTGCATTGCATGGGTTGCAGCTCATGCTTGGAGTATTAATGAAGAGAAGGTAATGGCCATTGTGTGAACAAGAAGATGATGATAATGGAAAAACTACATTTTCCATTTGGGACCATGCAAAACCGATTTTCAATTTTCTTTCAAAATAAAATTTTGATTTCCAAAACTATTTTGATTAATAAAACTGAAAAATGATTTTCTAAAATTAATTTAATATGAAATATTAAATTAATTTTTTGCACAATAATCATCTTCATATATTTAAATCATATTTAAATATATATTCTCCTATTCTGTTTAATTTGAACGTTTCAAATTAATTTCTCAAGCTACTCTAAAGCTTATCCATTTACGAACTAGCAGGGGGGTCTCGCAGATCTATAGATCATGGGCTCCAACGATTCGAGATTAATCAGCTAAACTCATTAGTCTGATCTAGCCCCCGTTCGTTAACTAATGGGACACTTCATTATAGCCCATAGTTGATGTAACACCCCAAATTTTTATTATTTATGTAATTTTAGTAATTTTTATTAATTAATGGCATTTTTGAAATTTTTGGACTTAAGTGTAATTGCGAGAATTTAATTATTGACGTTGAAATTATTTAATTTGGAAATTAATGGATTGACGTTGAAATTATTTAATTTGAAAATTAATGGATTGACGTTGAAATTATTTAATTTGAAAATTAATGGATTAACGTTGAAATTATTCAATTTAGAAATTAATGGCAGGAATTAATTTCATTTTGGAGGAAGGGGTGTTTCAATTTAATGGTTTAATCGGAGGGAAGTTATGGAAATTGGACTTTTAATGTCACACAAATTTAATTTAAAATTAATGTCAAGAATTAATTTCTTTATGGAAGGGGGTGAATTAAATTCTCTGTGAATTGAAAATTTTACGGGAGAAAAGGATTAAAAGTTGGAAGCAGGGTCTGATTGAAGGAAGAATTTGGAGATTGGAATATTAAGAGTGGTTGTTGCTCAAGCTTTGTTGGGGAATTGAATTCAAAGATTTATTATTGAAGAATGCCGCTTGGATCGATATCTGAGTCTAGTATTGAGGTAAGTAATCTTACTACTGGAACTGCACACGGACCAGGTACTGGATGTATGCTAGCATGATAGACGAAAGTTATGGTAGAATGGCAGCACGATGAATTGATAGTTTAGTATAACCGATGCATGTTCTTGCTTGAGGATCTGAAAGGTGTATTTGTGCACATAGATGCTTGAATGCTAGCATGAGATGATATTTGATTCCATGAGGTTATATGTGATTTGTGGATATTGAGGCATGTGTGTTTGTTGTAGAGCCATGATGTTGAAGCATGTATGTATGTCATAGAGTCATATTGTGATAATTATGGTGTCGAGCCTATGATAGTGATTTTACTGATTAGTTAGAATTCCCACTAGGTTTGTGTTTCCATCGGGATTCACCAGTGTGTTTCCTTCAAGATTCACCAGTTATTGTGTCTCCTTCGGGATTCACCAGTTATCGTGTCTCCTTCGGGATTCACTAGTTATTGTGTCTCCTTCGGGATTCACCAGATATTGTGTCTCCTTCGGGATTCACCAGATGTTGTGTCTCCTTCGGGATTCACCAGATATTGTGTCTTCTTCGGGATTCATCAGTTTGTGTCTCCTTCAGGATTCACCAGTTATTGTGTTTCCTTCGAGATTCATCAGAGGTAGTGGGCATATTTAGCTACAATAGGATAGAACTCAGTTTTTCATGTATGTATGTGTCCCATGAGGACTAGAGCAGTTTATATGTTCCACCAGAGGTAGGCATCTAGAGGACATAGATGCCTAGCCTGACCCTAGTAGTGGGATTACTTACTGAGTATTTTATACTCACTCTTTCTCATGTTTATGTTTTAGGTAAAAGTAGAGACGCGCCGGTGAATGACAAGAGGAATCCATGAACGAGCCACTAGGGACCATTTTTAATTCTTTCGTTCATGTTTTAAGAGTTATTTTATGTTTTTAACTTTTGGTCTTGACATTTGGAACTTATCGTTTGAGATTTGTTTTCAGGCTTATTTATTTCCATTTATGACTTATGGGTACCCCCATTATTTGTTTTTAATATTTGAATTTAATGAAGGACTTTTGAACTTACCTTATTTATTTAGCATTTATTTCACCATAAAAGGGTGTCGTTTTAAGTTCATGCATGCATGTATTTAGTAACAGCCTAACTTAAGTCCTAGGAGGTCGGGTCGTTACAGTTGGTATCAGAGCTCATGTTTTGGGTTCTATAAACTGACTTACTATGTAAGTCCAGATTTTCCCTATGGCCCATAAACGGATTCCTCGTCATCGCCAGGTATGTCTTATTAATTAAAAGTTATATGGTAGTTGTGCATTAAAATATTTGTTTAGCTTAAATGCACTAGTTATTTTCTAATACTAGGTCAGTTACTCGTTAGAAATTATTATAAGCGGATTATTCAGGTATGACACTACAAAAGGAGAAAAAAAATAAAATTATGAGGTCACTTGGCACTAGTTTCATGGAAATTTTGTTAGAAACAATCAAATATATACCTCAGTTCAAAAATCTTAAAGGTTGATGAAACTATGTAGAGTTATGACAATTCAGGAATAAAGGTATTTAAATGTTCAAGCCAAGGATTAAAATTGTCTAGATAAGAATACATTAAGGATTAGTGTTATGTTTTTTTGTTGAGTAGTGCAATTGGTGTTAGTACAAATAAATTTCTTCACAAGCCACATATTCAAGTATAAGGTTAAACATTGTTTTATGGATAAGAAGGAGAAAAAGAAGAGATTATGGATTTATTAAAGGTTCTGAGATATCAAAACCAAACATTTTGAGACGAATTTTGGAAAGGATTAATAAGTCATAATCACTTTAGTAATATTACAACTTGATGGACTAGGTAAAGTATGTGTAGTGATATGAAGGATTCTTTTGGAATATCTAGCTAAGTTGATGTCATTAAAGGAAGCCAAAATAGTTGGACATGAGTTTAGACTTAAAGGGGATAAAGCAAAATGTTATTTTTTTGGGTTGAAGAATTATTTTAGAGTGCATAGATTAATTAAATCCATAGCCTTATTATGATGAGGAGATCAAAGTTGGACAATTTGAACAAACGAAAGTCTTCTGGAGTTTAAAAGCATGAAAATTGGCAAAGGAGAATTCTACAAGATGAAAATTCTTAGTGAGAGAGATAAGACTTATGGAGGAGTTAAGTAAATATACTTTAGTAAAGAGATTATGTTCCGCTTGGAAAGTGGAAAAAAAAAAAGTATCCAAGAAAGTTTACTCTTTTGGAAATAGAAAGGAATTTAATGTGTTCAAAACTTCCAGTTAAGTATGGTTTGGAGGTATGATATGAGGGGCTACAAGAAATTTGTTTTGGTGTACAAGAAAAATATCTCATTATCATATGGAACTTTAGGAGAATATGAGTTGGATGGAAAGATAGCTTACACAGGTGATCGGTATGGAACTTTGCTTTAACACAAGAATCTGTAACCGAAATAAAAGGTTGAGAAGGGATACGCTAAAATGGAGTTACCAGTAACAGTAGATGTTCAAGAACTATTGACATGGTATGTTGAGGCTTCATTAGTTAAAAGGAAAATCATTGAGGGCATTAGTAAGATTTAAAGGATTTTGACGTAGTGTTCAAGTTTGAAACATGAACTAGAAAGACCATCAATTTGATTGAAAAAAGAACTTAATCCAACTCGAGGTAGACAAAAGTGGTATATGCACAAAAGTAAGTAAGTTGGATCTTCCAATATCACCGTTGGCATAAGGGATAGACTTGTAATAAAGTTGAATTGATAACAAGAAGTTGCTATAGGTGGGTTTGGAGCAGTATAGGATAGTATGTTTTCCCTTGCATGGGCAATAAGTTAACTAGCTCTAAGGAGTACGAGTAATTCAAGCTATGACTTATGAATCAAGAAGGTTTTATCGTAAAAACTAACTTTAGGGATCAATTATGGTTATTACAAGGTTATGGAAATGTGTTATAAATTAACTGATACTTTAGCATCCAGGAACTTCAAAACCTCATTTTCAAAGGCCATTTTAGACTCATCCCCAGCAGGGTCTAAGTAATGATATGTGATTATTTTAAGGCTAAAGGATAATATGAGGATTGGCTCAAGCAAGTTTTATAGCCCATGACAGTATAAAGCCTCATGATGAGCTTCTCATGAATGTGAGATCTAATTAGACAGAGTTATTCCCAGACATGTAGACCCTAACAGAGACATCACAGTCGGCGCTTCTAGAGTAGAAGCAATATTCAGTTGAGTAGATTTGTTTTGGTATGTATCTTCAAATGACGCATTATATAGCATGACCAGTTTCTCCACTACACATATGAAGTTTTCCCTATGATAGAATGGTAAGCTCAGATATATGTTTTTAGTGGATAATATTTTCTTAAGCTCATGACAGTTTTCATAGTTCTCAGCTTGAACGTGTTAAAGTATTGTTGGTTTTCAGCATCTTAAGTATCATAGTTATATATGGAAGGGGTTGTCACACCTCTTTTGACACTAGTATCAGCTATGTCAAATAATGACTCTTATTGTACATCTAGTTTTTGGAAGAGTCTCTAGTTAACATTGGATACTCAATTAGATTTTAATACAACTTTTCACCCACAGACTAATGGTCAGAAAGAACGTTTGAACCAGACATTAGAGAATATGTTGTGCACTTGTGCGTTAGAGTTTTCAGGAAGTTGAGTCTCTCACTTGCATTTGATGGAATTAGTATAATAACAGTTATCCGGCTACCATTGGCATGTTGTCATTTGAAGCCCTCTATGGGAAGAGCTACAGGTCTCCTGTGTGTTGGGATAAGGTAGGAGGGAGGAAATTGCTAGGACTTAAGCTAATGCAAACCATGAATGGGGCAATACAGAAGATCAAGGCCCGTATGCAAATAACTCAAAGCAGACAGAAAAGCTACGTCGACGTGAGACGTAAGGACCTAAAATTTAGGACTAGGTGATAAAGTGTTCTTAAAGGTGGCACCTATAAAGGGTGTTTTGAGGTTTGGAAGGAAAGGGAAGTTGAGCCCGAGGTTCATTGGATCTTTCGAGGTCTTGGAGCAAATTGGTCTCGTAGCTTACCAATTGGCATTGCCTCCATCACTTTCCTCAGTTCATAATGTCTTCCATATTTCAATGCTGAGAAAATATGTAACAGATCCGTTTCATGTAGTTGACTTTGAGCCATTGTGGTTAAATGGCAACTTGAGTTATGAAGAGATACCTGTGCAGATTCTCACCAGAGAGGTGAAGATGTTACGCAATAGGGAAATAACAGTTGTAAAGATTTCGTGTCAGAATCACCAGTTCGATGAGGCCACTTGGGAATGAGAGGATGACATGAGGATCCAGTACCTAGAGCTTTTTCAGGAATGAACTTTCGAGGACGAAAGTTATTTAAAGAAGGAAGAATGTAACAAACTGAATTTTTATTATTTATGTAATTTTAGTAATTTTTATTAATTAAGGGCATTTTTGGAATTTTTGGACTTAAGTGTAATTGCGAGAATTTAATTGACGTTGAAACTATTTAATTTGAAAATTAATGGATTGACGTTGAAATTATTTGGAAATTAATGAATTAACGTTGAAATTATTCAATTTGGAAATTAATGGCAGGAATTAATTTCATTTTGGAGGAAATGATGTTTCAATTTAATGGTTTAATCGGAGGGAAGTTATGGAAATTAGACTTTTAATGTTACACAAATTTAATTTGAAATTAATGTCAAGAATTAATTTCATTGCGGAAGGGGATGAGTTAAATTCTTTGTGAATTGAAAATTTGACGGGAGAAAAGGATTTTAAAAGTTGGAAGCAGGGTCTGATTGAAGGAAGAATTTGGAGATTGGAATATTGAGGGTGGTTGTTGTTCAGGCTTTGTTGGGGAATTGAATTGAAAGATTTATTATTGAAGACTGCCGCTTGGATCAATATCTGAGTTTAATATCGAGGTAAGTAATCTTACTATTGGAACTGCCCATGGGCCAGGTACTGGATGTATACTAGTACGATAGACGAATGTTATGGTAGAATGGTAGCATGATGAATTGATAATTTAGTATAACCGATGCATGTTCTTGCTTGAGGATTTGAAAGGTGTATTTGTGCACATAGATGCTTGAATACTAGCATGAGATGATATTTGATTCCATGAGGTTGTATGTGATTTGTGGATATTAAGGCATGTATGTTTGTTGTAGAGTCATGAAGTTGAAGCATGTATGTATGTCATAGATCCATATTGTGATAATTATGGTGTTGAGCCTATGATAGTGATTTTACTGATTAGTTAGAATGCTCACTAGGTTTGTGTTTCCATCGGGATTCACCAGTTTGTGTTTCCTTCGAGATTCACCAGTTTGTGTTTCCTTCGGGATTCACCAGTTATTGTGTCTCCTTTGGGATTCACCAGTTATTGTGTCTCCTTCGGGATTCACAATTGTGTCTCCTTCGGGATTCACCAGTTTGTATCTCTTTCGGGATTCACTAGTTATTGTGTTTCCTTCGGGATTCACCAAAGGTAATGGGCATATTTAGCTACGTAGGATAGAACTCAGTTTTTCATGTATGTATGTGTCCCATGAGGACTAAAGCAGTTTATATGTTCCACCAGAGGTAGGCATCTAAAGGATATAGATGCCTAGCCTGACCCCAGTAGTGGGGTTACTTACTGAGTATTTTATACTCATCCTTTCTCATGTTTATGTTTCAGATAAGGGTAGAGACGCGCCAGTGAATGACAAGAGAAATCCATGAACGAGCCACTAGGGACCATATTTAATGCTTCCGTTCATGTTTTAAGAGTTATTTATGTTTTTAACTTTCGGTCTTGACATTTGGAACTTATCGTTTGAGATTTGTTTTCAGACTTATTTATTTCCATTTATGACTTATGGATACCCCATTATTTGTTTTTAATATTTGAATTTAATGAAGGACTTTTGAACTTACCTTATTTATTTAGCATTTATTTCATTATAAAAGGGTGTCGTTTTAAATTCCATGCATGCATGTATTTAGTAACGACCTAACTTAAATCCTAGGGGGTCAGGTCATTACAGTTGAACTTCTCTCACTATAGATATATTATGTCCACTTAATAACTATAATCAGTAAGTCGATCCTTCATAGGTTATTTGTAACCACAACTAGGTCAAAAATACCATTTTACCCCTGTGAATTCATCTTGTTTCTTAAGTTCCTACTAAACCTATAATGAACAATTCTTATTCATAATCCCTATAAATCAAATATTTTCTCTATCATGAGAAGGCGGGCCCCGATTGTTCAAGACCTGGAATCAGTACTTAATAGAACAACCTATCTGCTAACCCTAAATAGGGTAGGAGTGAATTCCATCTTGCAAGACTATGTCCCCAACTATTCATCCGATCTTATCCCCAAAATGGTAAGCTTATTGAGCAGTGCTATTGGACTACTCTTACTGTTTGCAGATCAAAGGATAATCCCGAACAAACAGAAGTTCATAGCTAGCTTAGGATTAAGATCGAGTTAACCTAGGTTATATGATAAATGAAATAGTCAGTTTTAACAGTAAACGGTCGTTATAAAGAAAAATGACTATTTTCGTGGTCCAATCTATATGCAAACTCATTGCATAGGATGCTCCCACTCACATATCTCAACATGAATAATTTGTGCATCAAATCATTTGTAGTACCTTACAACTTCTTGTAACAACTACAGAGTGGGTCGCATCCAATAGTATCACCAGGATGAGATACCCAATTTCATCCATATACTTATTAGACCATTTGGGTCATATACTGTCAGCTTGATCTTGTTTACGTCACTACATAAAGTTATAGCATTTAGACTATAGCCAAGGATGCGTTTATTGGATTTCCATAATAAGATGCAAAATCAACAAGTGATTTTTATTGATAAATAGAATGTTTAACACAAACTGCGAGTTATAAGACATTCCCAACACTAATGCTATAAACATATACTTGAAATGTACCTCATCTTCAAATTCGATCTCAAACACTGTACCCGGATTTTCTATTTTTAACGCTTCCCCATAAGCATGTAGTACAGAGTATGAGTATACTAGAGTACCTCTAATGAGATCATATGCGGCTTCCCTTGAACGCCATGTTTTATCATAACTTATATCCATACCATAATCTCTCCTCATATCCTCAACGATATGACAAGGTTTATAAATACACTTATTCCTATAAACTTATCTTTAATCAACTTACCAATAACTGTAACAGTTGCTTGTCTATGGTCATGATTCAAAATTCTGATGGAACATGTGTGCGAACTGCAATACTTTGTGATCTTGAATATATCAGACCCTTCCATTTTCACTGCACGAAAACTCCACTTACAAGTCTCCCCAATAAATTTGACAGTGAACAAAGATTTGGTTGACTTCCTGATCCTAAATTCAAAATTTTTGTTGATGGACAAAATAGATAATCACATTTTCAAGTCCTTTTTTACTCAAAAATAGTTGACCAACTTCAACATCCTCTGTCCCATATGAAGAGGTACTAAGCATAATCAACTCTCCCCTATGACTTGAAGACACAGATGGTGGAACCACTGAAGTTGCTGTAGAACAACGCACATCTCTATGATCACGATCCATTTCATTCAATCCTGTTGGTTGCTCATTAACATCCATTGAAGGACCATAGTCCATATAATCAAGTCTAGATGATCTCTCATTACCAACAACTGAAGTACCGCCCAATTCTGAATTCAATCTTGCTGGATTAGTGCGATCGTTGCCTAGTGATAATGTGATGGTACAGTGTTGGTAGATAATGGAATATCATCCTCTTCCCAATGAAACTAATATGATTCTTCGTATTGTTTGTCCACAGTCGTATCATCCTAACTCACATTTCCAAACCTTATTCTAATATTTTCATCCTGATTCAATTTTAGCGTTAAAGATAACTGAAGTCTACTAAGCTCTTCTCGAAAAAGAAGGAAGTGAACATCATCATCATTTCTTATGTATTGTGGAGGGGTTTCATATTCAAGTTTATATTTAACTCTCATTATAAGATCAAACTCTGAAGAACTAACATTTGTAACCCTGTAAATATGAGATTTAAGTTCTTCATACTTCAATGTAACAAGCACAATGATTCCTGTCAACTCTCCCCCAATATACGAACTTTCATTCTCATCCCAATCACCTTCATATCGAATAAGTAGACACTTTTGATGCTGTCAGTAAAGGGTCAATTGATTTTATTTTTTAAAAATTGGTCATTTGACATTTTGGACCCAAAAAATGGGTCATCCGTACAAATTTTTCATTATGGCGATAAGACGAGCAACAGAGCTAGTAGAGGGATGCTTCAAACATGGAAATGAGGTCAAAGCGCTGAAGCGTGGCGAGGAATATTTAAAGCAACAAAGAGCTATCAAGAGGGTGATATCCGCAACTTGAAGAAATGGAAATCGAAAATGGAGAGTACGAAGCTTGAAGAAATGGAGAGTACGAAGCTTGAAGAAATGGAGAGTAGGAGCTCGAAGAAATGAAAATCGGAAATTGAGCCATAGCTTGAAGATATGGAAATGACAATATAGAGAAATTGAAATTTTAGATAGTTTTACTTCAATTTCTCATAGAAATAAGAATAATATATTCTCGAAATGATTTTATTTTAAAAAGTTCTTTTTCGACGGTTTCTAAATAATCTTTGATAAAAACATATATTATTTTTTAAAGATTTTTTCAAAATAAAAGTACGATGGCAGTAATTTTAATTAAAAACAATATATTACTGTCTCATTCCTCGTTGGCTCGGAGAAATTCACATGATACAGTCAAAAGAAAGTCAACGGACAACAAGAAGGAGATGAAATCTATGACGCCGTTTTTCTGTTAATCAATTGAACGATATTTTGCTTTATATTCACACGTGATTCTAAAATTAATGGCTTGATTATTAGAATTTAAATAAGGTAAAATTAATTGAAGATTTGTGAAAGTTCTTTTGGAAGGTTTTCAACAAGTTTCGATCAAAGTAGACATTTTCAAAAGTTTTTTAAACTTATTTTTCAAAGATTTGTAATGTCCTTGGATAAATATAATATATTTTTCAATGATTTTAATAACATTTGATAAAGAGTAGATAGTTTTCAAAGATTTTTAATATTCTTCGATAAATATAATATATTTTTCAAAGTTTTTTTAATGTTTTTGTTGAATATAATATTTTTTCAAAGATTTTCAATAACCTTCCATAAAAAGTATATAATTTTCAAATGTTTTTTAATATCCTTTGAGAAATATTATGTCTTTTTCAAAAAATTTCAATAACCTTCCATAAATAATAGATAACTTTCAAAGGTTTTTTTTAGTGTCCTTGACAAATATTATATCTTTTTTAAAGGTTTTCAATAACCTTAGATTAATAGTAGATCATTTTCAAAGGTTTTCAATAACCTTCAATAAAGAGCAAATAATTTCTAGAGATTTTGATAAATATAATATTTTTTCAAAACGTTTTTAAGAACCTTCGATAAAGAGTAAATATTTTTCAAAGGCTTTTAAATCCCCTCGATTAATATGTAACATTTTTCAAAGGTTTTTTATAACCTTCGATAAAAGATGGTCGAAATAGGCCAACATGAGCGTAGCTCAACTGGCATAGTGCTTATTATTGACCTCGAGGTCAAAGGTTTGATTCCCCCATTCCACATCTTAATTACAATACCTTTCCAAAAAAAAAAAAAAAAAAAAAAAAAACATGGGATACCCATGCCAATTTTCATGCACAAAACCTTCAAACCAAACGACCCTAAGAGTAATTACTGGGATCAAAATACTATTTTGGTTAAAAATATTGTACTTTCAATAAATCTTAAATTTTCACATATTTCTAGTTTATTGTTAACTTTTTAATAAAAGACGGTTATCTATTAACATCTTTACTGTTTGTTCACACGATGTTTTCGGAGAAACGTATTTTATGGAGTTGAATTTGAGTTGGTGTTGATGTTGGTGTTGATGTTGATGTTGATGTTGATGTTGATGTTGATGTTGATGTTGATGTTGATGTTAATGTTGATGTTGATTTGATGTAATGTGGTTCGATCTCTAGTACTTGATCCTCTGATTCTCTCACGATTGAATGGATGTGCTTGACTTGAAGAAGAAAGGCACCGAACGTTCTCGAAGTAGAAGTCTTGGAAGAGTCTTTGTATCTTTAAGGGTACAGAGTCTTCTGCTTGATGAATTCTCTCTAACCTCTCTGAAGGTAAAATTGCTGACCCTACAAATAAGGAGAGTTCCTTCCTGATGGACTTCATGAGCTTATGGACTTCATGAGCTTGGCCTGTTGGCCCATGAGTCTAGACTTGATTGGCCCATGGGCCTAATTAATTGGACTTGAATCTAGTCTTTGGGCTTAATTAATTAGATTTGGATATAGTCTTTGGGCCTAATTAATTGGACTTGGGTCTGACCTTTGGGTCTAATTAATTGAACTTGGGTCTAGCCTTTGGACCCAATTAACTGGACTTAGTCTATTGCATTTTAGGTCCATATTTGAGCGTAATGGGACCAACGCCCAAATTATAACGTCAAATTGGGTGAAATTAATTTTACTCATCTGCGACGAAAACACAGAATTTGTCCTCAATTTCAATATGAGACACATGTCAACTCTTAATTGGTCAAAAACTTAATAATTTCAAAATTCCGTCATTAATTTAACAAATGATGTGACGGACCGTGATTGGTCTAAAATTTCTCGTCCAATAAATGCCCTTTTCAAGATTTGTGCACACATGTGGGTGGATGAATCTCGAAAAAGATAAAGCCGACATCAGAACGCAAGTAATTTGATCTTGACTTCGATGTTCCTAATCTAATTAAACTGTGAATTTAGTGCACAAGTTTAACTAAACTTTGTAATGGAGGACAATCAAACTTTTAATTTAAGAAAAAAAAATTCAACCTTTATCCCAAATTAATTTGATTTAGAGAAAAAAAACTTAAAAATTTTGATTTAAAATGAAAATTCAAGTTTCATCCCTAATTTAATTTGATTGGAGATTAAAACTTAAAATTTTGGTTCTAAGAAAGAAATTTGGGATGTGGCCAAATTTATAGAAAAAAAAAAAAAAAAAACACAAACAAGCAAACTTTGAGTTTTGTCCCCAATTTAATTTATTTTAGGGATAAAAATTTTGGATTTAAAATGAAAATTCAAGTTACATCCCAAATTTAACTTGATTTGGAGGTAAAACTCAGAATTTTGGAATTAAAAAAGAAAATTCAAGTTTCACCCCAATTTAAAATTTTGGAATTAAAAATGAAAATTCAAGTTCCATTTTTAATTTAAGAAAAAATTCAAGTTATATCCCTAATTTAATTTGATTGGAGATAAAAACTTAAGATTTGCATTTCAAAAATGAAATTTGGAATATGGTCAAATTTTTAATTTAAGAAAAAATCAAATTTTATTCCCAAATTAATTTGATTTTGAATAAAATTTGGAATATGTTCAAATCTTTTAAAGATAAATTTAATGACAAAATCTAAAAAAAATAAATTAAACAAATTAAATAGGGAATTTGTTTAATTTAATTTTTTTAATTTAATTTGAAATCAGGGTAGAATCAAATTAGGAAATCTAATGAAAATCTAATATTTTAAATCAAATTTCTATTTAATTTGGATTTCTTAATTTGTTACGAAATCTAGAAACCTCTATAAATAGGAGCCTGAACCCATCCATTATCCTCATCCTCTCCTCTTCTTCTACACTTTTCTTTCTCTCGTTTTCCTCTTCTTCTAACGTTTTCTTTCTTCTTCTCTTTTTTTTTTTTTATCCTTTCTTTGTTTCTTCTTTTTTTTTCACCATTTTTTTTTCTTTTTATTGTATTTTCTTTTTCTTTTCTTTCCTTTTTTCTACCTTCCATTTGATATGATTTATTTTAACAAATCTCTTTAAAACTTCCTATCGCTTTCCTTTTTTTAATATATATATATATATATTAAATTTTGTTTCAATATTCTTTCTACAAGCCAATCTTAGTCCGTGACCTGAAGACTCCACCCTAAGTTCTTGAAGACTTTGGCCCTTTGTTGGCTTCGATCTTAGTACGCGGCATGAGGTTCCGTTGGTCTCAGCCCCAGTCTTTGACTTGAGCATTCCAATTTTCAACTTGATGCTCTAATGGCTCTGATCTCCATTCCTTATTGGCTTCGATCTTAGTATGCGGCCTGAGGGTTCTATCAGTTCCAGCCTCAGTCTTTGACTTAAGCATTCCGTCAGTTTCCAACTCAGTGCTCTAACGGCTCTGATCTTCACTCCTTATTAGCTTCGATCTTAGTACGTGGTCTGAGGGTTCCATCGATTCTAGCCTCAGACTTTGACTTGAACATTTCGTCGGTTTCCAACTCAGTGCTCTAACAACTCTGATCTCCGCCCCTTATTGGCTTCGATCTTAATACGCAGCCAGTTCTAGCCTCAGCCTTTGACCTGAGCATTCTGTCGGTTTCCAACTCAATGCTCTAACGGCTCTGGTCTTTGACCGTTATTGGCTTCGATATTAGTACACAGCCTGAGGATTCCGCCGGTTCCCACCTCAATCTTTGACTTGAGTATTCCATCAGTTTCCAACTCAATGCTCTAACGAATCTGATCTCCACCCCTTATTGGCTTCAATCTTAGTACACGGCCTGAGGATTCCGTCAATTCCTACCTCAGTCTTTGACTTGAGCATTCCGTCGGTTTTCAACTCAGTGCTCCAACGGCTTTGATCTTTACCCCTTATTGGCTTCGATCTTAGTACGCGGCTTGAGGGTTCTATTAGTTCCAACATCAGTCTTTGACTTGAGCATTCCATCGGTTTCCAACTCAGTGCACTAACGGTTCTGATCTTTGCCCTTTATTGGCTTCGATCTTAGTACGCGACCTGATCTTGCACATAAGGCAAAGCTTAGCAGAGCGAATGCGGAACCTGGTAGATTGGACTTGATCACGCAAATGAAGTGAAGCAAAGTAGACCGGATTTGACTGTGCAGTTGGGGCAAAGGCAATAGGGTCGGACTTGATCTCACATATAAGGCAAAGCTAGATAGACCAAACTTGATCTCACATATGAGGCAGAACCAAGTAGACCAGACTTGAATCAAAGCAAAGTTACACCAACAATTTTAAGGTGGAAGGAAGCTGCACCAATATTTTAAAGTGAGTGTGAAGTATCCAAACCTGACTTTGAAAAGAAAATGGTGAAGCCTCCAAACTTGAAGATGGAAGAGCATCGATGAAGCCTCTAAACTTGAAGATGGAGAAGCATCATGAAGCCTCTGAACTTGAAGATGGAGAAGCATCAATGGAGCCTCTGAACATGAGCTTGAAGTATCGGTGAACCCTCCGCACTTAAGTTTGAAGAAACATCGGTGAATCTTCGGCGTATGAGCTTAAAGTATTAGCAAATCCTCTGCATTTGAGCTTGAAGAAACATCAGTGAATCTTCCGCATTAACTTGATTTCACAACTTTAAGCATGAAGATGACAATGCAAAGCCTCTAAACTTAAGCATGAAGATGCAATATCGATGAAGTCTCTAAACTTGAAGATGGAGAAGCACTGACGAAGCTTCTAATTTAAAGATGGAGAAATACTGACGAAGCTTCTGAACTTGAAGATGGAATAGCATCGACAAAGCTTTTGAACTTGAAGATGGAGAAGCATCGACGAAGCCTCTGAACTTGAAGATGAAGGAGTATCGACAAAGCCTCTGAACTTAAAGATGGAGGAGCATCGACAAAGCCTCTCGAAGATGGAAGAGCATCAACGAACCCTCTAAACTTGAAGACAGAGGAGCATCGATGAAACCTTTGAACTTGAAGATGGAGAGGCATCAATGCAACCGTCGAACTTAGAGTTGTAGAAGTAATAGTGCAACCCTCGAACTTAGAGACAGAGAAGCAGCAATGCAACCATCAAACTCGTAAATGGAGAAACAATTGTGCAACCATCAAAGTAGCGATATGATCCTTGAACTTTGAGATGAAAAAATAGCAACACTAACGTCTTTATAGAGAAGGTGGAACTACAACTTTTGGAGAAGAATCGAAGCTGCAGGGAATAATATATATATTGTTTTTTTAGGGCAAGTAGGGAAGTTACACCAAACTTGAACTTCGAAGAGGAAGAAAAGAAACATCCAAACTTGACTTCAACGAGGAAGTGGTGAAGCCTCCAAACTTGACTTCGAAGAGGAAGCAAAGTGCCATACCGAGTGTTTGCTTTTAATTTACTGTGTTAGCTCATTACGATGGATGAATATCTTCAATTTTTTATGATGCCCCTTAGGGATGGACATCTTCAATCTGAAGAGTCATCCTTTAATGGGGATGATCAACATCAATCTTGTAGTGTCATACTTAGGTGGTTGTGGTACTCTTTCTAATGGACTAAACTTAAATTTCTTTAAGTTGTCCATGTACCCTTAAAAAAAGGGGATCAAGCCATGACATAGTTCATATTTTTTGTTTGTTTAAACTGAACTTAGAGTTTCTTTCAAGCTGCCTATGTACCCTTTACAATGAATAGGGATCAAGTCATAACGTAGTTAAAAAAGAGATTTTTTTTCCTTTTTTTTTGGGTGGGGGAGGGTGATTCACTTTTTAAGCTCATGTGAACCAGGAGCAACAAACAATTTAGGCTCCTCTTTTTTTTCATGTGACTAAACTTAAATTGCTTTAAGCTGCTTACGTACCCTTTATAACGACAGGGATCAAGTCATAACATAGTTCAATAGAATATATTTTTTATACGTGACTGAATTTAAATTTCTTTAAGTTGCCTACTTACCCTTTATAATGACAGGGATCAAGTTGTAATGTAGTTCGTACAAAGATTTTTTTTTTTTTTTACATTTGTTAAGTGTAAAACTTCTTGAGAAACTTGCCGTTGATTAGGTCGATTCTTATCTGTCTTGATCAACTATCTTGTATGCTTCGTTTGTGTAGACTTCTTTGACGACGTAGGGCCCATCCCATTTAGGTGTAAACTTATTACCTGTATGTCTTGTTGTGATAATTGGTCTTCTTACGGCGAGCACTAGATCACCAACTTGAAAAGATCGAGGCTTTACATGTTTATCAAAGGCTTTAGATATTCGCGCTTGGTAACATTCCAACGCTTGTTGAGCTTCTAATCGTTTTTCATCAAATGCTTCCAACTCTTGGAGACGCAGTTTGGCATTGTCCTCTATAGTCAATCCCTCTTGCATCGCCATTCTTAGATATGGAATTTCTCTTTCCAAAGGAAGAACAACGTCTACCCCATAAACGAGAGAGTATGGGATAACTTCTACAGGGGTACGATGAGTGGTGCGATAAGACCACAATGCTTCACCGATCTTTTCCTGCCAATCTCTCTTCGACTTGAAGACAATTTTCTTCAGCAGGTTGCACAATGTCTTGTTGAATGCCTCCGCCAACCCATTTGCGGTGGTGTTATACATGGACGACTTGTACTGCTTGAATTTGAATTTTTCACATAACCTATCCATCAAGCTGTTGGAGAATTGCCTTCCGTTATCTGTCACGATTCGATGGGGAATATCGTACCGATAAATGATGTGAGTGCAAATAAAGTCCACCACAGCTTCCCTTAAAGTGACAGCCTCAACCCATCTTAAAAAGTAATTAGTGGCTGCAAGGATATAAGAGTGCCCTGCTGATGACTTAGGTGTTATAGGGCCGACCAGATCAAGCCCCCATGCTTCGAAAGGCCACGAAGCTGTAGTCGGATGCAGAGGCTCGGGCGGTCGATGAATGAAATTAACATGATATTGATAGGCTTCGCACTTCTTCACGTATTCTATCTAGTCCTGGATCATCCCCAGCCAATAGTAACCCATTCTTTTCAACTGGAATTATACCTTTGGTCCAGCTTGATGTGCGCCGCATACGCTTGAGTGTGCTTCCTCCAAAGCCTTTGCTAACTCCTTCTTACCAAAGCATCGAAGGAAGAGTCCTTCAAGAGATCGTAGCGATATAATACCCCTTTGTAGTAAATGAAATGCACAGCCCTCCTTCGAATCTTGGTTTTATTGCGAGGGTAGTTCGAGAGCCTTCCATGCCCAAGGTAATCTATGATGGGCATCTTTGACAATGTGTTATATCAAGGGGCACATTATCCAAGACCGTTAGGGCAATAGCTAGGTTTGCGAAGGCGTCTACTTTCTTATTTCCATCCTCGGGACATGCTCCAATGTCACGATTTTGAATTTTTTCATCACTGGCGAGCGTAAACAAAGTAAGGTTTCAAGTCGTCATGCTTCACATCGTAATGGCATAAGAGTTAATTTATCAACTTTGAGTCACCAAAAATCTCTATCCAAGCCACCCCAATCTCCAAAGCCATTTGGAGACCAATTATCAAGGCTTGGTATTTAGCGATATTGTTCGAGCATAATTCAACAAGTGCGAAGCTATAAGGCAGCATGTGTTTTTCTGGCGAAATGAGAATGATGCATGGCCCTACACCACTTCTCCGTGCCGCACCATAAAAAAACATGACCCACAGTCCTGAGGTTTCTATGAAGATAATTTCATCGTCGGCAAATCTTCACTTAACTTCCAGTCTGATGGAACCGGGTGATCTGCCAAGAAGTCGACCAATGCCTGCCCTTTGACTACCTTTTGCGGTACATAAAAAATGTTGTACTGTTGAAGCATGATTGCCCACTTGGCTAAATGCCCCGAGATGATTGGCCTTGACAGAACATATTTGATGGGATCGGCTTCCGCAATTTAGTGGACTATGAAGGCTTGCATGTAGTGTCTCAACTTATCTATGGTGAAGAAGAGCGTAAGGCACGTCTTCTCAATAGGAGAATAGTTTATCTCAATTCCATTTAGGGTCCTACTTAAGTAGTAGAGAGCATGTTCTTTTCCCTTCTCTCCTTCTTGTGCCAACAGTGCCCCCAGTGATCTTTCTTGCACTACAATGTACAGTATCAACGACTTGCCCGCTACTGGGGCTCCTAAGACAAGATGACTGATCAGGTACCTCTCTTTGCTATCGAAGGCATTTTGGTAGGCCTCATCCCATTCGAATTTTTCTCCCTTTCTCATCAGTCTCTGAAAGGGTTAACATTACCTTACCAGGTTAAAAATAAACCTCCGGATGTAGGGCAGACGTTCTTGCAAGCTTCTCAACTCATGTAGATTCATTGGCCTTGGCATCTTCTAGATGGCATCGATCTTGGTTTGATCTATCTCTATCCCCCGATGTCTCACAACGAAGCCCAGAAATTTTCGTGGTTACGCTAAATGTGCACTTGAGGGGTTTCATCTTTAATTGGTACTTTCGTAGGCGATCGAACACGGTTTTTAGATCTTTCAAGTGGTCTTGTTGTCGCTTGGTCTTGACCATAAGGTCATCCACATAGCATTCCACGTGTTTGTGCAACATATCGTTAAACACCTTATGCATGGCACGTTGATAAGTAGTGTCAGCATTCTTCAACCCAAAGGACATCATCTTGTAGCAATATATCCCTTTTGGGGTTCAAAATGCAGTCATTTTCTCGTCTGCGAGGGCCATTCGTATCTGGTTATACCCAGATGATCCGTCCATGAAGGATAAAGCCTCATGTCCCGTCGTCGCATCGACCATGATCTCTTGATGGGCAATGGAAAATCGTCTTTCGGGCATGCGTTGTTTAGGTCGCGATAGTCCACGCAAACACGAAGTTGTCCATTTTTTTTTCTAACCGGGACAATGTTGGCTATCCACGTTGAGTATTCGACTTTGCAGATGAACCTAGCTTCAATCAACTTATTGATTTCAACCTCAATCTGGGGGATAAGTTCTGGTCGAAATCGTCGCTGAGTTTGTTTAATGGGTTGAAATCCTTGTTTGATCGTGAGATGGTGCACTACTACCTTTGAATCTAGTCCCGACATCTCTTTGTATGACAAAGCAAAAACATCCATGTATTTAGTGAGCAGACTCATGTATTCGTCCACTTTCTCTTCCGAGAAGGATGCACTAATGAAAGTCGGACGTGGCTCTTCTGCTGTGTCCAGATTTACCTCTTTGAGCTCGTCTACCGTGAATTGACCGCCATCCTCGAGACCTTGTGAAACATCCTCCACCTCCTCCTCGGTCATATCATCTTCAGATTCGTCGATGACGATGATGTGGTGGCATGAAGTTTCGCCCTTCTTATGCTCTAAGTCTTCCTTCTGGGGTTAGTAAAGACAACATCGTGCCTCTTTACTTTGAGTGAGCATTTCACTTGTATTTAGCATAACGAAGGTCTTTCTCTTCATTCTGAGGGGGCGTTACTACGAATTTCTTTATCGCTTTTTGCTTCACATGATAGTTTCTCATTCGATAGCCCTTCAGTGTCTTTAAGGCCGAGGCGTCGCCAGATTGACGCCCGGGGTATTGGCCCCCTTTTCTTGTAGTCCTGTTAAGGGCGTCACTGCAGGTCTTTTCCTTCCTCTTCACCTCACTGGAGACATGCTTTCCATAGTGATCTCCAATATTCTTGCGCTTCAGGCTATCAAAAATGGGTGTGCAGGGTTTTCCTTCACTTTTCTTCGGAACTACGCCTAATCTCTCAAAGGTTGAAGATCGCACCACTACCGGTGATTGACTGGTGATTTCCTCTTCTGTTTTGCTAGGTAGAGTCCATCTTTGAAAGGATGAGCGTCGAGTAACTCCAGGAATCGCACGCGGACTTCCTCTTTCTGCTTTCGTCATGCTTAATCTTTCGAAGACCAAAGTGCGTGCGGTCGATGGCCTAATATGATCGAAGGCTGAGGTTTTTTTTATCTTTGCCCTCATTCTCCTTTGTGTCATTGACCTCTTCCGTAATGATGTGATTACACCTTTTTCTTCACCTTTCTGGTTATGTGAACCAGCTCTGACGATCTGTATCCGAGTCCGGCCCTTAACGTAGGTATAGCGTGTCCCTCTTGCAAAAGCTTTTTCTGGGTCGACGAGAGTCTAGGTTACTCGTAGATCTTCAAGCTTTTAAACTCAATGTAAGTTATGAATTCATAACACGCCTTTGCCAACAGCTTGTAAGCATTGGGGTCGAATCCGTCTTTAGTTCACTTCTCAGGAAAATTTAATTTTGTCAGATCTACCTCTAGTTTGTGGACTTTCTGCTTTGTTATGGGTGTGAGAGATGTGACGAAACTCTCCTTTAGGATTTCTACATCGCCGACCTGCAAACCTTTTGAGCATTCTGTAAAAGGTGACTCACCCTTCTTTCGTCTTAACAAAGGGACATAACTCAGAATCAAAGGTTTTGAGGTCTTTTCATCCCTCACCACAGGTGCCTCTCCAACACTAGGGGATGTCTCACTCCCTTTTGGACTTGAGGCTTGTACCTTGCTATCCATTCCTTTCTTCGCGTTTATTGGCGAGCTTGACCAGGATCCACCTGCTTTCTTTGTCAGCAAGGTCCCTGCAAGTATTGTCTCATCAAAATTCTCACTCTTCGAGTAAAACTTCACATCTATGAAGTGAGACTCAGCCTTAGAAAATGGGTTAAAGTCTGCTTCAACCTTCTTAAACCCATCCTAGTAGAACTTGAAACATTGGTGCAATGTTGACATAATCACACCATTCTCGTGAATCCAAGGACGCCCCAATAGCAACCTATAACTGGTTTTTGAGTCTATCACATGAAACAGTACATCAGCCTTTAGATTGCCAATGAGGAGCTCTAAGCGTATCGTGCCTATCGCCATTTAGCTGCCTTGATTGAAACCTTGAATCACTAATTTTCTATTTGATAGCTCTACCATGAGTATGCCCAGTTATTTCATAGTCGTCTTAGGCACTATATTGATGGCAAATCCGTCATCGATGAGGATTCGACCCACTCTCTGTTCTCGAATGTATCCAGAGATGTACAAAGGCCTATTATGAAATTTGGATCCCAGTAGCAGAACTTTGTCTGAGAAGCCTATGGATGTACAACACGAGGCGTATGCATATGCTGCAGAGGTCGGTGCATCAGATGCGTTGGATTCCAACAATGCCTCAATGACAGTCGTCTTGGCTTCTTGTGGGAGTGAGAGCAGGTCGTCTATGTGGAATGATGATAAGCCCTTTGGCTCTTCTATGATTTTAATGGGCTTGGAAGGGTATCTTCTTCTTCCGCGATGCTGACAGCATGACATGTAGCAGCCTCTGGTGCTTCTTCTGAACCCCAATCAAAAGTTCTTCGGGAGAAAATCCGCCAACATCACCTATTGCCTGGGACGAGTCCTTGTTTCCCTAGTCAATAGCCTTGGGCCTATAGGCCTTTTTTCTACCCTTCTTTTTTTGCGCCTTGCTCCCTCTTCTGAAACTTCGATAGGAGCATGACTCTTTTTTGGTAGAGTTCAATCCTTTCTTCTTACGACATGTCACAAGGATCCAGCCTTCGTTATCATCATTATCAACATCCTCTCCTCTGTTGGCTTGGACCTTCTGCTGAAATCGCACGACCACAAGTTCGAAGGTCCAAAACTAGACCAAACTCTCACTTTCTTCATAACATATGATCGGTGCAAACACGCTTGGAGTTACTGTCACCGCAGCATGATTTGTTTGGACCACCTCGTCTAGATCCAACTCTATTTTTCTCTCACGGGCCAATTTGAGGATTAACTCCTTCAATACAAACCAATTTTCAACTGGGTGGTTAACGACCTTGTGATACTTGCAGTAATTGAGATTATCAACTTTGTCGGTTTGTTTCGGTCGTTTACACTCTGATAGTTGGATAAGGTGGTTCTCCAATAATTTCTCAAGCATATCTGCAACGTCGAAGTTGGGGAATGGATAGACTTTTTCCTGTCGCTCCTTCAGAGTTAGGTGACGTCTTTCACCTTCTTCGTCTTTCTTTTCTATCTTCTTCTCTTTCCCTTTCGAGGAAAACTTCAATGGGATCGTATTAACAACCATTGATTCCTTGGTGGCACCTTTCACAATCTTCTTGGTGCCCTTCATTTCCTTCTTATCTTTCTTCGACTCGGGGATCAGGAAATCCTTTTTTCCCCTATTGGCGATGCTTAGCTTCAGGTCGTGGGCATCGGTCACCATTTCTTCAAAGGTACAGGGCTTTATTCCCTGCAGGATATAGAGGAGTTCCCAGTGCATACCTTGAGTGCACATTTCTACAACAGATAATTCGGTGAGTCGATCTTTGTAGTCGAGACTCAAAGCCCTCCATCGATTGATGTAGTCAATGACTGGCTCGTCTTTCCGCTGCTTGGCGTTCGTCAGCTCCATCATGCTGACAGTGCGTCTAGTGCTATAGAAGCGATTCAAGTATTCCCTTTAAAACTACTCCCAACTTTTGATCATCTCAGGCTCTAAGCATGTGTACCAGTCAAACGCATTTCCTTTGAGAGTTTTGACGAACTGCTTAACTAGCAAATCTCCCCTTGTTCTCGCATTCTCGCATGTTTCTACGAAGTGGGCGATGTGTTTCTTTAGGTTGCTCTTACCATCGAACTACTGGAACTTTTGAGGTTGATACCCCGTAAGCATTCTCAAGTTGTCGATCCTCCGGGTGTATTGATAACGGACAGAAATGCAAGTTATTACAGTGCTAAGTTCTTAAACAATATTGGCTTGCATGGATAAAATATGTTAGATTGCATCCAAAAAGCATTAAGTTCATAACATTGCGGTCGCATGTGTTCATCGCATAGAAACAGTTAATTTTTGTATTTTTATGCAGAATATGCGGTGACGCAAGACAAAAAGTGCGATCACAAGAAATCAACAGACGAGCGCAGCATTACCGCAAGGCTTTGCGGTGATTTGTGTTCGCATACATCTGCTCAAGAATGATTGTCGCAAAGAGTCGGCGCAACCTGGTGGGTGCATCTGGGTGAAAGGCATAATTAATCACGATGGGACAGAAAGCTAAAAACGGTCGAATCCGAATTAAGTTGACAAGTTGTTAACGATAACAAATACATTTAGCTTTTCGATGACAAATATTCGACGCATCAATCAGAGAATTAAAGCCATCCCATCTGTACAATCATAAGAGAGAAGCCACCTTTCACCCCAAAGCTCTATAAATACCAAAGGCATCCTTCAGGAAAGGGGTTCACCAGTTCAGCAAGTTCGGATACTTAGATAAATTTCTCCATAGTTTAGCCTTGTCCATAGTTTTCCTTTTTATTTTAAGGCGGAGCAAGAGAAAGGCCCAGACGCTAGAAGATTGCTCAGGGCAACTCAAGAGAGAACCCGGAGGCGTAGAAAGCAGAGAGCGGGCTGACTCTCGCGAGAGTGAGATTATCTTTTGAACACGAGTAAAAAAGCCAGTGTAAAAGCCTGAGAAGCAAGAGATTGCTACCAGGCTCTTTATTCTCTTCTTACATTGTTATTTTGTACTTCAACTTTATATTTATACAATGTAAGTTCTTAATCTACATCTGTTCACTCTCTTAGCACGCATGAGTAGCTAAACTTATCGAATGGGTTGAGAAGAACTAAGCTAATATGACCTAGGATCTTCATCGCATACGATTATCCTGTTTTATGTTGTGCTTAACATCCTTTTAGAGCTACTCGAGAGAGAGCCTAAAGAAAGAACCTGAGACTGGAGAAAGCTAGGTTAGAATCTAGACTCGAGAGAGCAAGATTAGATCTACATAAACAAGAGATAGGGACTTAAAGATAAGCTCTGTTTGTCAACCTGCATCGCATGCATCCTAAAGATAGGTATGATATTATGTGGTCGCCTTATTTATGTGTATGTCATTTTGTCATCGCATAAATAAGAATAGAGGCTTATGTGTAAGTCCTATAGACTTATCGCAGATATCGCATGCGTTTTAGCATTAGAAGCCGTAGCATTTGCATCGAGAGATGGTTTACTATTGTATGTGTGTTGCATGATCGCATAACATGAACGCATCCTAGGAAGTGTTAGCCGAAACCTTTCTCAACCCGTTCACCGCATACTCATCCCATCTTCCGTTTATCAACACTTTTCGAACTCCACCGCATTTGTTTATTTTTATCACCGCAAACAACATTCTCAATAATTACTTGATTTATTTGGTTACCGCAATGTGTTCTAAAAAATTACCACCACATATTGTTTTCCCAAGTCCCTGAGTTCGACCCTGGACTTACCAAGAAACTCAGTAGGGTTTACACTTGGATTCCACTGAGAAAACTTGAGTGTTCAACGCATTTTCATCATCGCATTTCATCCATAATTCCACAATCATAAAATAATGCATCAAATTTTTTACGTTATTGTCAGGGACTTCAACAAATCAGTGTACTAACAGTTATTTTTCTGATTTCTTTGCAGACTCTCAATCTCTGGCAAATTACGACCTGGAGATTGAGAGGATGTTCAAATGGAGATTAAGAGACCGCCAACAACAACAGCCAGATAAAGGAGATATGGTGGAGCAGCCTGGAAACAAAGCACCAAACGAAAACAACGCCATGCAAATCCAATCCTCCTAGCAAACGATCGTAATAGGCCCATCAGGGACTATGCATCGCCATACCTCTATGATTTCTCTTCAGGAATCATGAGGCCTGCCCTCGATGGAAGCCGATTCAAAATGAAACCGATGATGCTGCAGATGATCCAGACTGTAGGACAATTCGAAGGAAGGCATGGCGAGGACCTGCACACCCACCTCCGTAGCTTTATAGAAATCTGTACTATTTTTGTGTTCCCGAACATCTCTGTCGAAGAAGGTCGACTAACCCTGTTTCCATTTTCTCTGTATGATTAAGCAAGAAAATGGGCGTATTCCCTCAAGCTGAGAGAGATCACTTCATGGGAACAGGTCGTTGAGAAGTTTATGAATATTTCCACCTACTGAGAATGTTCGACGAAGGAAACTAATAACCAATTTTGAACAAGACATGGACAAATTGCTTAGCAATGCCTGGGCGAGGTTTAAGAGGTTGGTCAGGGACTGTCCACACAATGGATTGCCAGACTGCCTTCAGATGGAAATCTTTTATCATAGTTTAAAGCCCGCTTCGCAGACCGCTGCCAATGTGGCAGCAGCTGGTGGTCTGCTAGACAAGACGTATGATGATGCTACGAACATCTTGGATCGCATCTCTAAAAAACACGAGGATTGGAGAGAGTGTGATCAAAGACTGAGAATAAAGGATAACAACAAAAATAATGGTGCTATTGCTTCACTACAGAATCAGATGACCGCAATGATGAACTTAATTCGGAGAATTGCGATCAACAGTCCAACACCGCAAACTGGGAAAGTAAAAGCAATTAATCAAAACATCGCAAGGTGCGCAACTTGTGGTGACGGACACGCAATGGAAGAATGCCTACAGAATCCAAAGTCTATTTACTTTGTGAAAAATAATCCATTTTCTAATACCTACAACCCTGAATGGAGAAACCACCCCAATTTTGCATGGAAGAATCAGCAGCAGAATTTTCAATCTGTAGCGAAAAAAAAAGGGCCATTTGGATTTTTCCCGCGGAATAACGGTCAGACAAGCAATCAAGCCAGTAGCTCGCAACCACTGCAATCTTCCTCCTTGGAAAGCTTGTTAAAGTAGTATATAGAGAAAAACGAAACTGTGCTTCAAAGTCAGGCTACGTCCATCCGCAATCTAGAATTACAGATGGGCCAGATTGTAAGCGAGCTAAAGAACAGACCGTAAGGGGCTCTGCCGAGTTCAACAGAACTCCCACGCAACCGAGGGGGATCAAGTAAAGAGTAATGTCAGGTTGTGACATTACGGAGTAGAAAAACTTTAGAGGGAGAAAGAAAAGAGCCTAGTCAGACTGCTCCCATTGAGTTGGAACCTGAGATTGCGGTGACCCAAGAAAAAGAAAGGGAAAAAGAAGCGATAGAGCCAGAAGTTGCGTCTAACTCTAAGCCAACAGAAAAGGGGACCATGAGAGTGCAGTTACCACCTTTCCCGCAGACACTCAGAAAGAAAAAGAATGACGAGGTATAGTACCAACGCTTCCTGTCTATGTTAAAACAATTACATATCAATATTCCATTCAGTGAAGCAATTGAGGAGATGCCTGCTTACGTGAAGTTTCTGAAGGATATGGTAACTAAAAAAAGTGGCACTGGTAAGTTTGCCACGGTGGCTTTAACGCAAAGCTCAAAATCAATAATTCCATCGAAGATAAGTGATCCTGGGAGCTTTACTATACCTTGCTCCATTAGAGGATTGTACATTGGGCAAGCATTGTGTGACCTTGGAGCTAGCATCAATGTAATACCTCTGTCGATCTTTAAGCAGCTGAATGTGGGGCAACTTACGCCCACGACCGTGACTCTTCAACTTGCAGATAGATCTCTGGTGCATCCAGAGGGGAAGGTGAAGGACGTGCTGGTCACCATCGACAAATTTATACTACCAGCCAACTTCATCATCTTAGATTACGAAGTCGAAAAAGATGTGCCCATCATCTTGGGGCGACCATTTTTATCAACAGGTCGTGCTCAGATTGATGTGCACAAAGAAGAGATCACTTTAAGCATAAATGGACAGAAACTCAAATTCAACATAATCTGTGCCATGAAGTTTCCTGACGAAGAAAACCTGCATGACTCTGACGACGACCAGAATTTGACTGAAGAAGAAAAGCTTGACGAAGAGAATGAAGAGATGATACAAACGCATCCATTGTTGCATGTAATACGATCATAAAAAAAAAAAAACAAGGAAGTTGAGATGATCGCAACCCAAGAAGAGGAACCAACAGAAAAAGAAGAAAGAAAAACAACGCAACCGTTCTTAGTAAAACCATCAATATTGGAATTGAAGACCCTACCGAATCACTTAAAATATGCATTTTTAGGGCAGAATGAGAAGCTGCCAGTAATTATTTCCTTGAACTTAATGAGGACCAAAAGAATACGTTGATGAGCATTCTGAGGAAACATATGCGAGCAATTGGCTGGACGCTCGCAGACATTCGAGGAATTTTCCCCACATATTGTATGCACCGCATTCATCTCAAAGAAAACCACAAGGCATCAACCGAACATCAGCACAGACTCAACCCTGCGATGAAAGAGGTCATTAAAAAGGAGATCATTAAGTGGTTAGATGTGGGCATTATTTATCTGATAGCAGATAGCACGTGAGTCAGCCCCGTGCAATGTGTGCCGAAAAAAGGCAGCATGACGGTAGTCCCCAACAAGAATAATGAGTTGATACTGCAAAGAACCGTCACCGGATGGCGTATTTGCATGGACTACCGCAAGCTGAATGTGGCAATGAAGAAAGATCATTTTCCTCTACCATTCATTGACCAAATGCTAGATCGTCTAAACGGAAATGACTTTTACTGCTTTCTGGATGGCTATGCCGGGTATAACCAGATTATGATTGCTCTAGAAGATCAGGACAAGACCACATTCACCTGCCCATATGGGACTTTTGCTTTTCGCCACATGTCGTTCGGCCTGCAATGCGCCGAGCACGTTCCAAAGGTACATGATAGCCATCTTTTCAGACTATCTTGAGGACTCTGTTGAAATCTTCATGGACGACTTCTCTATCTATGGGCACACCTATGAAGTCTATCTGACCAACCTGAAGAAGATACTGAAAAGATGCAAGGAGATGAATCTCGTTCTTAACTAGGAAAAATGTCATTTTATGGTAAGGGAGGGCATCGTGTTGGGGCACAAGGTTTCTTAGGACGGGCTGGAGGTGGATAAGCAAAAATAGAAGCAATTGAAAAACTCTCACCTCTAACAAGTGTGAAGGCTGTAAGAAGTTTCTTGGGGCATGCCAGATTCTATAGACGCTTTGTCAAGGACTTTTCGAAAATAGCACGATCACTGAATGCGTTGATGGAGGCTGACAGAAAATTTGATTTTGACAACAATTGCCTCAACGCATTCAGGATTTGGAAGAATGCGCTGACAACTGCACCCGTGTTAATCACACCTGATTGGACACTTCCTTTTGAGTTAATGTGCGATGCAAGCGGGTATGCGATGGGAGCAGCTCTGATACAAAAGAGAAAGACAATCTTACATCCCATCGCATATGCGAGTAAGACGTTCAATCCTGCTCAGACTAATTACACCACCACAGAAAAGAAGCTACTTGCGGTAATTTTTGAGTTGGAAAAATTTAGAGCATATCTGCTGGGAACAAAGGTACTTATCCACACTGATCATTCGGCGATAAAAGTATTTAATGATAAAAAAAATACGCGAAGCCGAGGTTGATCAGATGGGTTCTCCTCCTCCAAGAATTTGACATAGAAATAATTGATCGCAAGGGGACGGAGAACCAAGTTGCGGATCACTTGTCCAGACTGGAAATTCCTGAGGTTGATTGCAATGAGTAAGAAGTGAGTGCAGTGTTCCCAGATGAGCAGTTGTTCCATATTGAAGAATTACCATGGTACGCTGATATAGTCAACTATCTGGTTTGCGAGCAATTTCCAAAGGATTATATTAACCACCAGAAGAGGAGGCTCAAACACGAATGCAGATAATATTTTTGGAACGAGCCAAATCTATATAAAAAGGAGGCAGACTAGATTCTGCGACTATGTGTACCAAATGCTGCTCAACAACGCATATTATCACAGTGTCATGACTCACCATATGGTGGGCACTTTGGAGGACAGCGCACCGCAACTAAGGTTTTACAGAGTGGATTCTTTTGGCCAACATTGTTTAAGGATGCAGCCGACTACGTGATGAAGTGTGATAAGTGCCAACGCACAGGTAACATTTCATGGAAACATGCAATGTCGATGAACATCATCTTGGAGCTTGAGTTGTTTGACGTATGGGGTACCGACTTCATGGGACCATTCCCTCCATCGAATGGTAAAACTTATATTTTGTTAGCCGTCGACTATGTATCCAAGTGGGTAGAGGCAGTGGCATGCACCGCAAGCGATGCGATGGTAGTCTCTAAATTCCTGAAGAAAAATCTTTTCGTTCGTTTTGGCACCCCACGTGCTATAATAAGTGATGAAAGGTCTCACTTTGTCAATCATACTATCAAGGAACTGCTACGCAAATATAACATTTTCCACAAAGTGGCCACTGTATACCATCTGCAAACGAATGGTCAGGCTGAAGTGTCCAATCGAGAGATCAAGCTGATACTTGAAAAGGTAGTAAGGCCTTCACGAAAGGATTAGGCAACAAAGCTCGACGATGTGTTGTGGGCATACCAGACTGCATTTAAGACACCTATAGATATGTCCCCATATGCGTTGGTATTTAGTAAGGCGTGTCATTTGCCTCTGGAGCTAGAATACAAAGCACTATGGGCAGTAAAGAAGCTAAACTTTGACTTCAGGAAAGCAGGAGAAGTGAGAAAACTTCAATTGGTCAAGCTGGAGGAATGGAGGATCAATGCATATGAGAATGCAAATATTTACAAGAAGCGCGCAAAGTGCTAGCACGACAAACATATATGCAGCAAGAACCTCCAAGTCGGGCAAAGGGTCTTACTATTCAACTCACGATTACGGCTCTTCCCTGGAAAATTAAAGTCTCGTTGGTCTGGACCATTCATAGTTAGAGAAGTATTTTTGCATGGTGCGGTCGAATTATCGAATAATGACGGAACCAACATATTCAAAGTTAACAGGCAACGAATAAAAGTATATCACGGAGAAGGTTGGCATCGCCAAGTCGACTCCGTAGAACTAAGAGACTTTAAATAAGAAAGAAGTAGGTAGTTCATGCGCTATCAGACGATCGAAATTCATTAGGGATGCAAGTTTTGGGAATCATGAAATTTTCAACTTTTCTCTACTTTTCTCTACTACTCAGAATTTTCATTTCACTATATCTTTTCAGTTCTTTATCTATTGTACTCTATGGAAAAAAAATGAGGGGGGTGCAATCGTGTTAAACGATTGCAGTAAAAAAAAAAATCTTTTTGTTTAATATTATTTGACCCTCTCACTGTTTTTTTTTTTTTTTTTTTTTTTGCAATGATCGAGGTGAACAATTGCGGAGGCGCCACACAATGAAGCAACTTATCTTATTCCGTCACCGCAATCTAAAGAAAGAAGATCACCGCAAAGATGGATGCGTCAACAAACAATATGGGCGACAGCACAAATTTAGGGGTTGTATTCTTTCTTGACTTTATTCCAAATTTTGCACTATCGCATCATATTTTAATTTAAAAGTTTTATCACCGCATCCTCTTTGATTACCACAATCATTTAACACTGATAAATTTAGTAAGTCATCGCATGTTGTCTCTTTGCCATGATGAAACACATGCTTCTATTTTTTTCATATATACTAGAATCAACTTAATCTTAGAAAAGTCACTTCATGAAATATTTCTAGAAGTTAGAGGTCTTCTAGCTTTCTTTCAAAATCTCTTTACATAGCTTCCTAAGAACATCGCATGACTTCTTTCAATCTTTTGGCAATAGGGACATTACCGCATTTTAAATTTGGGGGTGAGGTATTTATTTTTTGACCTTGTTATTTTTAGCTTTACGAAAAAAAAAATAAAAATAAAAATAAAAATAAATTTGAGAATAACAATTCTACTGTCAACGCAATGGGGAAACCCATGTTGATAAGAGTTAAGTTGTGAATGGCACTTACCCGTAGTTGGATGTCTGTGACACCGTGGGGGCAAGCCAAAACGAAAGTAAGACACCAGAATCAACGCATAAATAAATGACCGCAATTCCGCTGCCAAGTAGATATGAGTTTAGTCTGAGAAAGAGCGCATTGCTCGTAGTTGGATGTTCGCATGACACACGTGGGGGCAAGCCAAAACGAAGGCAAGGCATTTGGATCAGCGCAAGGTCAAAAAAAAAAATAATAATGTCAAAAAATATGTAAGGATAAAAATCATTTGACACCCCGGTGGAAAAGTTTTCTTTTTGAAATAAATCATGCGATGTCCCGAAATTTAGTAAAGTCCTTTTGAAGGTTAAGCTTGCGGTCCCTAGGTCTTAGAAATATTTTAAGATGTGACTTGAATAAGACTTAAGGAAATTTTTGTGTATAGGATTTGAATGAAGTATCCTTGAGAAATCTAGGAAAAGAGATTTGTGGTTGACTTGCTAAAGGAAATCTTTAGCTTATGCTTGAGGACAAGCATTGTTTAAATTTGGGGGTGTGATAACAGGCAGAAATGCACGTTATTACAGTGCTAAGTTCTTAAACAATTCTAGTTTGCGTTGATAAAATATGTTAGATTGCATCCAAAAAGCATTAAGTTCATAACATTGCGGTCGCATGCGTTCATCGCATAGAAACAGTTAATTTTTGTATTTTCATGCAAAATATGTGGTGACTCAAGGCAAAAAGCACGATCACAAGAAATCAACGAACGAGCACAGCATTATCACAAGGCTTTGCGGTGATTTGTGTTCGCATACATCTGCTAAAAAAGGATTGCCGCATAAAGCCGGCACAACCTGGTGAGCGCATCTGGGTGAAAGGCATAATTAATCACGATGGGACAGAAAGCTGATGACAGTCGAATTTGAATTAAGTTGACAAGTCGCTAACGATAACAAGTACATTCATCTTTTCAGTGACAAATGTTCGGCGCATCAGTCAAAGAATTAAAGCCATCCCATCTGTGCAATCATAAGAGAGAAGCCGCATTTCACCCCAAAGCTCTATAAATACCGAAGGCATCCTTCAGGAAAGGCACCAGTTCAGCAAGTTCGGATACTTAGATAAATTTCTCCATAGTTTAGCCTTGTCCATAGTTTTCCTTTTTATTTTAAGGCGAAGCAAGAGAAGAGCCGAGACGCCGGAAGATCGCTCAGGGCAACTCGAGAGAGAACCCGGTGTAACGGTAAAATTAGTTCCTTATTAATGATACATGCGTTAATGGACTCAATTCATGTATTACCACTTCTAAATATGCGTTATTAATGGATGCTCTTGTAGTATGTTGTGCATTTCTCATAAGTTTTCTTGCGTTGGAACCAAGTATAATTCCACCGCAAGTTTCTCGGTGTGATCCGAGGTCGAACACAGAGACTGTTTGAGGTTATTGCATTATGTTTATGATACATGCGACCAGGTTTTTCAATTTAATAAAAGTATTTGTGTACAAGTATATAAAGTTACGATGAAGTAAAGGAAAGCAATAAAAATGAGATGATAAAATAAAATGCAGTAACCTAAGCTAAGATGGCACAAGATACAAGCAGCATGATATAAAATACTGAGGGCAAGGCTGGCTGTGAAGATTATACACAGAACATGTGATGCGATGGAAAGTCTTATGTATGAAGCAGGAAGAGGAAGATGACTAATATAAACATCGCAAGTTTCTTAATTGCGCTAAAGTTATAAGTACGGTTCCATTTTTTCCTTAGCGTACACCTTTCAGTGATCAACCGCGTTCTCACATGTCTATTGTGATACAGAGACGAACGTAATGAACGTAAGGTTGCTTCTATTCCTGGAAGTACTACTCGCTCTAGTTAATGCATTCTTCTGACCTTCTCTCGATAGATCAGAATGACATCTTCACTTCTACTCTCACAGGTGAAGATGTCGTCTAGCATGCCTTAGCTAAACGCAATTATCTCTCTAACACAAATTAAGTACTCGTTTAATTCATATTGACTACCCGGGTATTAAGAACACTTCATGAAAAAAACGATAAATGGAGGAACTGAAATAGACAAAGAAGTGGTAATGAAAATGATTGGGACATTCAATATATCTATTTAACGTCTGATACATGGTGTGTGAATGAAGAGATAAAGAAGATGAGATACAATGATGAAAAGAGATAAAAACAAATACAAACAAGCGCCAACGTCTCGGCACCGATTTGGATGGAGATTTGCATGTCGGAATGGATGGATCGGGTGGAAGGATGAGCTTCCCTCTCAAGTTTGCTCAACCAGTAGCTGGGATTTGAGTATAGAGCTTCACGGCGGGGATCTGGCAGATTAACACTGAGACTCACCTCTCGGTCTTGTCTCTTCTTCTTCCCAGATTTCTTCAATTTAACACTCAGCTCAGCCTTTTTCTCAATATAATAGCAGCAATTAGCCCCGTATCAAGTAACATCCTTTTCTGTGAATTCTATGAGGTATTTATAGGTGAAGATCTTTGACTCCGGCCTTGTGGTCCCTACTTGTTGTTATGGAATTTCCGAAGATGGAGGGATATTATTCCTTTTGTTATGCAATCAAACCGTCAAATCTGCACAACCATTAGGCGTACATGTGGCACAATCCTCCGTATTTGCATTGCTCAGCTGCATCTTTCGATCGGGTGTTCGCATGCGGTGTTGTTTTTATTATCGCATGCAGTTGAAAATCAACTCTGGATCAACTGTCGTATTGCGCCATCATTGCGTTAATCGTCTTTTCATTGTTGATTGATGGGCGCAAAGTGTCAGAGATGCATTGGTCAGTTTTTCTTGAGCCTTAATCGCAAGTGGTGACTTGGTTTCCTGCAAAACAGAGTAGAAATCTCCTCTTCCTCCATCTTAATGATGTTAGTGAGTGTTAATTGTGATCATTCATAATTATTGTATTTCTAAGCTAATTTTCATACAATTGACGCATATCTATTCTCTTTTGGCCGCAATATCTAGATAAGGCAATATAAATAACTTGTATTTCTACAAGTTATCACTCGAAGGCATAGAAAGCAGAGAGCGAGCCGACTTTCGCGAGAGCAAAATTATCTTTTGAACACGAGTAGAAAAGCCAGTGTAAAAGCCTGGGAAGAAAGAGATTGCTACCAGGCTCTTTATCCTCTTCTTGCATTATTATTTTGTACTTCAACTTTATATTTATACAATGGAAGTTCTTATTCTATATTTGTTCACTCTCTTAGCACGCATGAGTAGTTAAACTTATCGAATGGGTTGAGAAGAACTAAGCTAATATGACCTAGGATCTTCATCGCATACGATTATCCTGTTTTATGTTGTGCTTAACATCCTTTTAGAGCTACTCGAGAGAGAGTCTAAAGAAATAACCTGAGACTGGAGAAAGCTAGATTAGAATCTAGACTCGAGAGGGCAAGATTAGATCTACATAAACAAGAGATAGGGACTTAAAGATAAGCTCTGTTTGTCAACCTGCATCGCATGCATCCTAGAGATAGGTATGATATTATGTGGTCGCCTTATTTGTGTGTATGTCATTTTTTCATCGCATAAATAAGAATAGAGGCTTATGTGTAGGTCCTATAGACTTATCGCAGATATCGCATGCGTTTTAGCATTAGAAGCCGTAGCATTTGCATCGAGAGATGGTTTACTATTGTATGTGTGTTGCATGATCGCATAACATGAACGCATCCTAGGAAGTGTTAGCCAAAACCTTTCTCAACCCGTTCACCGCATACTCATCGCATCTTCCGTTTATCAACACTTTTCGAACTCCACCGCATTTGTTTATTTTTATCACCGCAAACAGCATTCCCAACAACTACTTGATTTATTTGGTTACCGCAAAGTCTTCTAAAAAATTACCACCGCATATTGTTTTCCCAAGTCCCTGAGTTCGACCCTAGATTACCAGGAAACTCAATGGGGTTTACACTTAGATTCCACTGAGAAAACTTAAGTGCTCAATGCATTTTCATCATCGCATTTCATTCATAATTCCACAATCATAAAATAACGCATCATGTATGGCTTGGAATACATGAAGGAAGTCTGAGTCAGGCCTCCATACTGAGCCCTTATGGAGGTCATGATCCTGTCTTGCAGTTGTTGGACCGACAGAGAGGCCACCGAAGCTGACTGTTGCAGCTGGTTTTTTTGTAGCACAGTCTTCCCTTTGTCAGTTGCTTTGATCGTAGGTGCTTGGCTTGATTCAGCAGCCTCTCAAGACTGCATTTGTTCTCTCAGGACAACGATCTCACGATCTCGCTCCTCGACGGCCTTCATTAGAAAGTTGATCTTCCTTTCCATCTCTGCCATGGCCGCTTTAGTCGTTACATCAATCATCATGACAGAAATCACATCTGGCTGCGAATCCGGCTTGTTGGAGGCGGAAGTGGAGTTATCAAACAGAGGGTTCTCCTTGATGACAACCCTGCCTTGTAGGGATTCCGTCATTTGCCTTAAGATGTTATGTGCGATGAAGGAGCTTTGTTCTTGCTTCTGCATAACTTCCCTTGAGCGACTGCGGGTGACAGGTCCCGTGTAAGAGCTGTTTGTGGAAGAAGCTTTGGATGCCATCTTCTTCGATGCCATTTATCTTGTTTGGATGCTGAGAGAGAGATGAGAGGTCCCACCGGACGTGCCAATTTGTTCACACGAGGTTTTCGGAGAAATGTATTTCGTAGAGTTGAACTTGAGTTGGTGTTGATGTTAGTGTTGATTTGATGCGATATGGTTCGAACTCTAGTACTTGAGCCTCTTGTTCTCTCTCGGTTGAGTGGATGTGTTTGGTTTGAAGAAGAAAGGCACCGAACATTCTTGAAGTAGAAGTCTTGGAAGAGTCTTTGTGTCTTTAAGGGTCTTCTTTCTTTTAGGAGGGTAGCTTCAAGAGTCTTGGGAGTCTTCTACTTATGAATTCTCTCTAGGCTCTCTGAATGTAGAATTGTTGATCCTTACAAATGAGAGGAGTTTCTCTATTTATAGAGCTCCCTGATGGGCTTCATGGGCTTGGGCTTGGTTGGCCCATGTGTCTGGGCTTAATTGGCCCATGTGTCTGGGCTTAATTGGCCCATGGGCTTGACCTTTGGGCCTAATTAACTGGACCTGAACCTGGTCTTTGGGTCTAATTAATTGAACTTGGTCGGGCCTTTGAGCCTAACTATTTGGACTTGGTCTGGCCTTTGGGCCCAATTAACTGGACTTAGGCAGCCCATATTTGGGCGTAATTTGGGCCAACGCCTAAATTATATAGTCAAATTGGGCGAAATTAATTTTACTCAATCGACATCTACGACGAAAACACAGAGAATTTGTCCTCAATTTCAATTTGAGACACATGTCTAACTCTTATTTGGTCACAAATTTGACGATTTTCGAATTCTGTTATTAATTTAACAAATGACGTGGTTGTCCATGATTGGTCTGAAATACCTCCTCCAACACTGTTAATTTTGAAAGTATTTTCGCATATTATATTATATTATTTAACAAAATTTTAAAATCTATTAAAAATATATGTACTAAAATTGGACATTTAAAGTATAAAAATTAAAATTGAATAAACTTCAACCGAAACTAAAATGATAATTTAATGAAAAGGGAAAAAAAAGTATTGTTATAATAACAAATGACATCTTAAAAAAAAATGTTTGTTTAAACAAATAAAAAAAGAAAAAAATTGGCTTATGAAATGATTGAATTGGCTCCTAACGAAATGCCTCTATGTTCACGCACGTGCCACCTGCCGTCTCGCATATTCGTTTTCTTTCCCTTCAAATTCTTCACCCGCCCCTTCTCTTCCATCTGTCCCCAAATCAAAATTCTCTCTGTTTCTTCTTTCTTCTTCAGTCAAGCTTCATCAACATTCAACAATGGCGGACACCAAAACCACTTCCATTCCCACTCCTCTTCTCAGAGATGAGCTTGACATCGTCATCCCCACCATCCGTAACCTCGACTTCCTCGAAATGTGGAGGCCATTTTTCCAGCCCTATCACTTGATCATTGTCCAAGACGGCGACCCTTCCAAGACTATCAGAGTTCCTGATGGCTTTGACTATGAACTTTATAATCGTAACGATATCAATCGGATTCTCGGTCCTAAGGCCTCTTGCATTTCCTTTAAGGACTCTGCTTGTAGGTGCTTTGGCTACATGATTTCTAAGAAGAAGTATATCTTCACGATTGATGACGACTGCTTTGTGAGTTCACTTTACTTTCTTGTGTTTGATTCTTGTAACGGGTTTTACAATGTGGGTACTCGGCTACTGGCTTTGGCTATATCTTCTTGCTTAGTTCTGAATTTTTTATGTTTGAATGGAGAGTTCTTTTGTGATATGGTTTTCTTCAGTTTGATTATTTGGTCTCTCAATTCTATTCGATTGATATGTCAATCATCTTGTCCTGTTTTCTGCCAATCTGGTCTTTACCACTAAGTTTTCTTGAATTTGGGATGATGGTTCTTTGGAATTTCGGATAATTTCCAAAAGGATTGTTACTTCATAAATGTAGCTTTTAACGGCAGGCAGAGAGACTGCAGAGAAAAATGAAAAAAATGAAAGTGTAACGTATCTGTTGAATAAGAAACCTTGTCAATGTTAAAGGTTGAAGATGGAACTTCATGCTGGTCCATTAATTTCATGCTTCAGTTTCTGATGGTTTCAATCTGGTAGATGATTTAATGTTAAATTTAGCTTTACTTATGAGCTTAAGCTTTTGAGTTAATCAGTGATTTAAGATGATATCAAAGCAACCTTGTGTTCAAATCCCTGCAATACTATTTACTTCCCAATTAATATTGATTTTTACCTGTTGAGTCTTGTACATATTTTATGATTATATAATATTAAATTTACCTTCACCCATGAGTTTAAACTTCTGGATCAATCGGTAATTCAAGATGGTCTTTCCTATCTCTAGTTATTGAACTTTAGTTTAATTTGAAAATAGGGTAATGGTTGATTTTTGAATTGCCCTTTACATATTTAGAATTGTTGTACTCTTATTCTCTAAAACACTGCAATCACTGCATGCCATACTTTCACCTTGTATCTGGGCGCTTTTCAATCTTCTAAAAAATTTTTAAGGAATAAAATGTGCTTCTTTTAGAAACTTCTTGTGATATCCAACTGCAAACTGAAATGTTTGAGACAAGCAATGTGTTTTCTGAAAGCATGTTTCATTTAGATTCACTCAGCTCACAACTCATTTGTAGTAGTCCAGCTTTAGAATGATGATGAGATGTATAACTATAATCCCATCCCTCATTCGTGCAGCCACAAGAGAATTTCGAGTATAAAAATCTTCCGTGTGCATTTCATTGCTCTGTATTGGGATATTATTGTGCCTTCTTTAATCATACTTTTGTCTGGATATACGTTGATTCAAACTATGGATGTGAAGTTGCAGATGTTGATCTTGTAATGCAGGTTGCTAAAGACCCCTCTGGTAAAGAGATTAATGCACTTGAACAACACATTAAGAACATCTTGACGCCATCAACCCCATTTTTCTTCAACACCCTTTATGATCCATATAGAGAAGGTGCTGATTTTGTCCGTGGATATCCATTCAGTCTCAGGGAAGGTGTCCCCACAGCAGTGTCTCATGGACTTTGGCTAAACATTCCAGATTATGATGCACCCACCCAACTCGTTAAACCACTGGAGAAAAACACAAGGTACCCGGAGAGAGACACTTGCCAAACATTGTAGAAATTTGGATTTCATAATGTTTGTGCAAGAACACTTCTTAGTTCTTACTTTGATATTACAAACAAGATAAGCACCAATTATGGAAATATAAATTTGAGAGTGCTGGTATCTCTTCCTGCTATAGAACTACTGTTCTATTCAAAATACATGATGAAGAACGATAGCATACAAACAAACACAAAATATATCAGACTACTAAACTACCGTGCTAACAACCACTCCACATCCCACTATCCTTTTGTCCCCTGGTTAATTTCCTTACTGCCGTTTCCTAACATGAGTATTCACAATCGGCGGCCTAACAGTTTGCTTCTGGAATTCTAATGTTTTGACAGTGCCTTCACATCTCAGGTACGTCGATGCAGTTCTGACAATACCGAAGGGCACCTTCTTTCCCATGTGTGGAATGAATCTGGCATTCAACCGTGATCTAATCGGTCCCGCCATGTACTTTGGACTCATGGGAGATGGCCAACCCATTGGTCGCTATGACGATATGTGGGCTGGCTGGTGTATGAAGGTATATCTTATGCCTATATAACCACTCTCTTCAATAATATGGAATGTTCAGTTCAACCGTTCATGTCTTTCTTTCTGCATTCTGCATTCGTTCTGTTTTTGCAAACATAATCTCCAACAAACCCTCGAGTCGTAACCAAATGACTGACATCTTTTAGGTCATTTGTGACCACTTGGGATTTGGAGTGAAGACAGGATTGCCATATATCTGGCACAGCAAGGCAAGCAACCCATTTACAAACCTCAAGAAGGAATACAAAGGAATCTTTTGGCAGGAACAGATTATACCATTTTTCCAAACTGTTACCCTACCAAAGGATTGCAACACCGTGCAGAAGTGCTATATTGAACTCTCCAAGCTGGTGATGGAAAAACTCAGTTCAGTTGACGAGTATTTCGTCAAGCTTGCGGATGCCATGCTTACTTGGATTGAAGCTTGGGATGAGCTGAATCCATGTGGAGAGGAAGTAGTTGAATTATCCAAAGTTGTTTCAAAATAGTTTATTTGATGTTTTTTATTACTGCTTAAAGGTTTAACATTCATTCGATCAATGCTTTTGGTCTAAAGTTGTCTCAAAGTTCTGTGTGTTTTACGCACTCATTGTTCTTGTTTGAAAATGATTTGGCATTACATCTTGAATATCAAGAAAACCACATTTTTACTCCTATGCAAAAGGGAATCTTTAAACTTGGAACTTAGAAAATGAAATGAGGATAAATTTTGACATTTCTTATCAGATTAGGAATGAAAGAACATCTTTAAACTTTCTCTTCCGTTGTAATTTCAAATTCTTGTAATATTTCTTTTTGGGAAATTGCATTATATGGCAAATACATTTTAAAAAACCAATGTCATAACTTCAGTTTTTTGACATGTTTGCAAAAAAGTAAAACCTAGGGACACATGCCTAATTTTCAATTTTTTTTTTTTATTAAAGTTGTAGTTGTCCCTTTCTTTTTTATATGTGTATATATATATCATAAGAATATCAAACCTCTAACCTCAAGAGAATGAATACACAATTGAACTATTGCTCAATTTGGGTTTAAAAATATAAATATTGACACTTAAAAAAATGGCTAGTTAATTTTGGAATCAAATACATATTTATTTCAAATGAAAAAATGACTCTTGCCCATCTCTTACTTATCCAAAGCATCTCTTTCTCTTCCTTTTGACTTTTAAATTGAAGATTTTTTACTAAAAAATATGAACCGAGTTTGGCACCTTCCAAATGAAAAGGCCACCTTATCAAACTTTTGAAGTCATTTGGTAATAAGAGAATCCATATGAAATTGATTGCCATGTGAGATATGACCTACTTGGCTGGATATCTTTAATTTGATTCAACCTTTTAATCATCTATAACATTGTAACAAGTCCTTATGTTCCCAACAATCCTTGTTTGGACTGCACTGCAATAGTTCTGCTTTTGATTTCCCTTTTTGCTTTGTGAAAAACCCTACCAGACAAGCTCAACTTTCAAAGCTAGCAAAAAGGATCTCCAATCTTTTTTATCGTTTGAAATTTATCTCTTTAAAACAAGATCCATTTGTTAGACGAATATCTCTTCATTCTGTATAATATTATCCACTCAACTAAAAGAAATCATATTAGTAAAGATAAGGTCTTTACTTGTATACCTAGAACCTTTTCATGTGAGACTATATTTGGATCTCCAACATCGTCAAAGCGTTGTAATGAGCTTAAAGCTTTATCACTCCAATTCCCACCAATTCGATGAAATAGAAAACAATATCTTTCGCAAAAGGTATTCAACAAAAAGTACTACATCAAATAAGGATTCCAGATCTCAAGGATACAAGTAGAATACATCCTTAAAACGATGGATGCCAGAGAAGAATGAGTAGACAATTTTACAACTCAATAATAGAATACTTCAAGAATGGTCCAAGAACTGTACCAACATATCAATGTTTATGGAACAAAGTTAGTTCATATAAGAGAAACATATCATGCTACTTTATTTTGAAATTCTCCTCAGCCTACCAACAGCACTCCCAGCAGCAGTGCATCAAAATCCACTGCATTGTTCACAATCAGCACAAGTTTTGTCCTGTCACATCGCCTTTTCCAATATGAATCAGTCGTCAAAACCATCCAAGCCAGTGCTGCTTACGGATCTGAGTATATGCAACCGTTTACGACATAACAGAATAATCAGAGATGCAATAAGAGATTGTTTGTTCACAGTTCATATTGTTGAAGTGTATAAAGAGAGCATAATGTTTTTCTTATTCTAGATTTAACAATAATGTAACTGATACAGGCAGCTCCAATATGGTATGTGATAGGAATTTGAAAGCATACTAGTTCAACAAAGAAAGTAAAAGAAAAAAGTTGGTCGTTCTGCTTCCTAAGCATTGCGCATCACCTTCCAAACATGAAATCAAACTTCGACGAAAACCATTCCATGCATCATGATTCCTACTAACCCTTTCCCACGTAATTTAAAAAAAAAAAATCCTAAGCTACATTTCATGAGTTTCTCCTACAAAAGGCCCGAGTATAGATATGAAAATGAAACTTTGCACCATTTTATTTTGAACTAATGGATTTCTATGGAGGTTGTAGCATAAGCTTCCTTTAGAGATGCTGTATTATGGGTTCATCTATATAAAATCTCTTGTACTTTTGGTGGATGGGCTCCTAAACGAAAGAATACCGATAATGCATTCGAAGGAATAATATACATGAGCCACCCCAACTTTTAGGTAAAGGGGAAATGGTAAGACAAGGGATTTATTGTTTTCTTCTCTATGGCAAAGTATGCAATGATAGATAACAAGTTGGCAAAATTTAAAGAGTTGGATTTCTCTTTGGAAGCAACCATCCTGTGTTAATACCTCTCGAGTTTAAGCTCCAGAACTATAATCCAACTTCTCTGGAATTCCTTTACTCCCAAATGACTGTAGACATTTTTATGGACAGGATTAATTAACTCGTGGTGGGTTGGGAAAAAAACACTAGTAAAAGATTTACTACCATACTAGATAACTTTCAAATATTCATATCATTCTGCCTATTAATGTTTTTGCAATTTAAGATCTGAATGCAAGTTGGAAACCTCATCGATTTCGATATCATCAAGATGTCAGGAGAGAAGGATCCTCCAGGAATTAGTTCTAACATCCCAACAGTCTTTCACCATACCCTTCCCATACCTAATTGTGGTTCTAAAAACTCAACCTCCCCATTTAGAGTCTTGAAAGAAAAGGAATCCTCGCATCTCTTCCTACATTTGATCACAAAATTCCGTGGACAATGAGGTCTTAATATTACAGTAATGTCTAGCGAACCATCCACAACCACGAATAGTACTCTTCCCCCATAAATACTAGCAACCACTTAGAGACCAAAAGCTCGGTTCTTCTCTCGACGATTTCCCACCCAAAGGCTGCCACCTTATGGTTAGTAAAATTTTTCCATTCCACAAGTTGGTTTCCAGAATCAATGCCTTCATGAACCCAGAGGAAATTCACATGTTCACTTCAAGGATGCCAGAAACATTCATAGGGATTTTAAAGAAGGAAGATAACAAGTAGGTATAATGATCGGAACAGGCTCAGTGAAAGTAAATCCTCCCCTTTTAGAGAAATTAACATTCTTCCTTTTTTCAAGCCTTTCTGAAACCCCGTCAACCATAGAATTCCAAAAAGTTATCCTCATTGGGGTTACAACCAAATGCAAGCCAAGTCCTCCAATGGCCAACCAAGAATAGTGCTTTGGAGATAGATTCTCATACCTGAAGGCTGAAGCCCATTCAAAACCCTATTCTCTTAATAATCCCCTAAAATAATAATATCATTAACAAGCAGCAGGGCGTCCATTTTGGTTGTTCTCAGATGAACTTTCAAGGCTATACTGGAGACTACAAATCAATATTAGAAGGTTGATAGATCCCCTTGCCTCATGCCTCAAGAAGATTTCAGTTATAGATATTAATCTTTCCTTATTCACATTATACATACAGATGGTGGAACACATAATCTGGAATGAATCAACAAACTACCCAAAGTGGTCAACTTCATTCAGAATCAATGATTTCAGTTCCAACCTGATATTTTTATAATAAAGCTGTTTGGTTTTGTTTATTGCCAGTTCCAGCAGGACAGATCCTGACCAGGAAATAAAACCTATGATTCCAGTAGACCAGCTTTCCCCTATATTAAGTTATTCGATCCAACTTCTCATGTTACATTTTCTCTCTCCCCCTTTAGATCACATCCTTTCCTCTCCTGGCCTGCCCTTATCTTGTTTCCCTCCTAATCTTGTCTTAAATCTAGCATCTTTTCTCCTTCAAAACCACTTCATTCCAAAAGAAACCAACTCAACAACCTAATGGGCAACGGGACAAGATGTCCTCCCCAAAACCAAAAGGGATAACAAGAACACCTTCCGATTTAGGTTAATAGTGAAAGTGATGTCATTACAAAAGTGGCATACTTCTCTCATTTATCTCTTAAAAACCTTTTGCAGCATCTAAGAGGTTAAATTTGTTGGTATTTCTTTCCTCCTCCTCTCTTCCTCAAAAGCCACATTATTTCTCCCTCTCTCTCTCACTCATTCTAAATTGTTTGTGCTCAACATTTCAAGATGGTCACGTATAATGAAAAGTGTTAGTTGTAAAATCACCTTAGCCCTTAGGATTGCGTTACCTCCTTTCCCTCTTCTGTTTCTTTCTATTATATGGTTTTGATCCTGATTTTAACAACTATCAAGTTAGTTTTTGTTGGTTCATGCTATTTGTTGATTTTTGTCAATAAGGCTCTCATTGTAAACACAACTTCAGTAATACAGTAAATCAATGACAAGAACAGTTGGTAAACAGCTAAAATCACATGCTTTCCAAAAGCCATCACAACTCAACTACATATTTCAGGAATACAGTAAATCAATGACAAGAACAAGAAAACTTCCATTTAACAAATATATATATCTATATACACACACACATATCGGTAAGGGCCATATCAAATAAATTAATTCTAAGTGAATATGATTATACATTCAACTCTTGATCTTCATGTTATGTTAATGGAATTGACATGGTGAAGATAATCCAGCTCGCAGTCAAATAAATGAAGCTAATTTTGTTTTAAAATGAAAGTAAAACATAGAATATTTCATTTTCCTTTCCAGATATTTCCTGAGGAATTCCTTCAGCTCGGGCTTACTAACGTGGGAATAAAAATCCAGTTTTGCAAGAGAGAATCATTGGTAGGTACCTGTTTTTTCATAAAATCTAAGTGATCCGGAGGCAGCAAAAAGCATTACTTTCTTGCTTCACCTGCATGGCTTGCCTCTGGTGCTCAACGCGCTGGAGTTGTGATGAAAGCTGCAACAAGTCAATGGTGGGGCCACCTTCACTAGGATCTGCCAAATTTGATCCATGGAAAATCCGATTTGTAATTTCAAAATTTACTGCATCACTGGTTTCAGATGTTGATATGGGACCAAGGGTACAACCTTCCGAAGCATTCAACCCTGATGAATTGAATTTATTGGACACACCACTCACAGAAACATGAGAGCTTACTCCCATGAGCTTTTCAGAAAGTTGACTCATGCTATAATGATTTTGGCCATCAAGCAAGACCAAAGGACGACCAATGGGAATCCCTGATGAATGAGTTGAGGAGTTTTGTGTTTGAGATGACAGAAGAGAGAGAGCACAACCGGAGTCTGATAATCCTGATAGTCGGTCGGTTGATGCTGCACTAAAAACACTGAAGTATTCACTGCCTAATGAGGGGTTGTGAAAGTAAGAACGAGAACTGGAATTCACACCTCCTACACTAAGAGGATATTGATTACTGTTCTCCTTGAACATATTTGTGGCAGATGCATTCGGTCCATTGTCATGGAAAGGGGGAACTTGAGTTTCGATGTCGTAAGGAGAGAAGAGGGGTTTTGAATGCAAGTGGCCAATAGGAAGATGAACAGCAGACAAAGGCATATATTCATTCTTGTCTTCAATTTTCACAGTCCTACACCAATCACTTGTTCCATATTTCTCTGGGTGCAAAAGACCATTTGGTAATAACTCTTGGCAGATAAAGGACGTTGCTGTTAATGCCGTTCCTTGAAGCCTGCTACCTGTAGTTTATTTAAACAGTTACACGACCAGAAAATTGATGTCTGGAACATTAAAACTAAAATAAAAATAATAATAAACCGTTTAAAGTATTCACATGAACAAAATATTAAATCAAGAATCATGAATTGGAAAGCAGAATATTGGTGCCTTTGGTTAGTTTGTGTGTGAAACGAATTTGGTAACGTGACATTCCACAGAGTGCAGAACCAATAGTTACACAAACATTTGACAATACAAATATAGGAAGCTGCAGGTGTTTTTAATATTTTTTAAAAACTAGTTTTGGATCTTGATATTTCCAATTGATATTCAGGCCACTCAGAATCAGCTGTCACAAACAAAAATCTTTGTTGACGTGAATCTCATTACATCAGGATCAGAGAGAAGTTGAAGAGAAAAAGAGATGATAGAAGCCAAAATTTCCATTGAGCTCTTTCAGTTTTATAATGGGTTTTTGTTTGGAAAAAATTATTTGACAGTAAAAAGATACTCTACAATTCAGATGTATCTTTAGGTCATATTTATGTTGTTAATTTAATAGCTACAATAACTGTATGGAATTCCTTGCATGTCAAAATAAAACATCTCCAATTGATGGATAATGTCATTTCCATGTATAAGTAATGGCACCAGATTCAAAATAAAGGTTCAACACTCAGAAACTAATCTAAACCTTTAGTTTCTCTTGATAAGACCCAAGAAGAAGAAAAAACAAAAAACCCAAAGAAGTTCATTAGTTGTTATGTTAACATTTGGAAAACCATTTAGACTATGTTTCTGTTTACATTGTCCTCAGTCTAAGCGTATATCAGAATCAGATAAATATTTAAGAAGATCCACGAATATCAATTGCATGATATATGGGTGTATCTAAGAAAGATCATAGGAACCAAGAACATGAGGGAAGCTAAAAGCGCATATAAAAAATGATGAGCAAGATCATGGTTAAGCACACTGAATAATAAAGATTCCTTCTCATCTTGATGATTTTCAATAAATAAAATTTTAAGAAACAGAATGTACATTGATAAAAAAAAAATGTGGTCGGGAACTCTAGATGCTAATTAATTGAGCATATTAGGATAGATCAATAAATAGTTTAGACAATGAAATCAGAATGCACAGATGCAGCCAGTATAATGAAAGAAAGATTGCAAGAGATGCTCCAGCTTTAATACCATTATATGACTGAAGAAACCTTCCAGCCCTGCCAGAATTTATAGCCACCTGAGGCTTTCTTCGACGTTCATTATGACCTGCAAGACGTTTACGACAGCTGCGCTTACCATCATCAAACTCGGCTAGCAAATGAAACCTGGAAGTCAAAAGCTAAAACATGTTACAGCAGCATTCGATTTGCTTTGTGGGTGGAGAACAAGTAGTAAAAGCCTAAGGTAAGTGCCCAATCAGGACATTCAATGAGGTCACCCACTTCCCCCTCATTTGATGTTAAGTGTAAAGTTAACGAGGATGTTAATCAGCATAAAAATCAGGTTCAAATGGACTAAAATTAATTTCATGAACCTGTGTGGATCTCCAGAGTGAACGACATGAACATACATATAGCTTGGGATACCTTTTACACCAAAGACATTTATAGAACAATATGTAAAAGCTATATGCTAATTTTGCAACTAACTTTATACAGATCAAACAAAACTAATTTAGCAAATACATTGACCTTGATGAAGAAAGAGATAAGCACAGAAAAGATTAGAAGTAAAATAAACAAAACTAGTTTTATGATTTCAGAAGAATCTGTGTAAAGCAAAACACTTAATATCCTGAACAAATTTTAAAGGGAAAATGGAGATTTTTAGGATAAGTTAGAAAAAAAAAGAAGTAAATGAAGTCAGGGATCTTGATTCGAGGGAATTAATTACTTGAAAGAACAGTTGGTAACAATTGTACAAAATAGAACCTCCTTTCTTTTTGCTTTTTACTTTTAAGGAGAAAAACCTTGTTTTTGTTTCAATAGATGCGAAGAAAGAAAGTACATCCGACGTGTGAAGCTTTGTTCAAGTATGAAGTTATTTCTTTTTCATGTTAATTGCTATCAGTTATGGGAGACAAAAAAGTAAGCACATAGGATTATGACTGATGAAAATTAACAAACCTGCTACATTGCTGACAAAATCTTTGTTCTATACCATTCACAATAACTTTTGCAGTCTTTGAGTGAACTTCACAAACTTTATGCCTCTTGTGGTAATCTTTAGAGGAGCTGAGATCTTTATTACAGCCATAAACTTGGCAGAAATAAGTTTGCGAATTCAAACCGGAAGCCCGTACCCGTTTTGAAGGCATCGACGACTCCGATGATGATAAAATGGGGGCTCCCTTAAAGAATTTGTAACCATGAGGATCCCTTTGGTCAGCAAATCTCCCCAGCTTTAAATCGATAAATGACGAATCCCGGCTGCTAGAATCCACAATAGAGCCAGAGAGCTTTGAAGTGGATTCATCCTCCCCCAGAAATGCATTGGAGGAATTCATAGTTGGATTCAAAAATCTTCCACCAACAACCTTACTGCTCAAAATATCACAAACTGAATTGTCAGGTAATTGTTTCCCAATCATTTCAGGGAAAACAAGTTCCCCAAAACCTTGATTATCAACTTGTTGACTTGTTGGTAACATATTGCTACCAAAGCTGCAAGGATTTTTGAATTCCCATCCCAACAAAGAATCTTTATTCCTTGCAAGTGAACTAGTAGGTGAATTCATTTCATCAGACATACATCCCTTTCCTTCAGAAACATAACTCCAAGACTCCATTACAGAAACAGAATGAATCAGCAAGAGCTCGCCTCGAAAGGAAAAAGAAAACAGCCTTGAAAATTTCAAGAACCACCAACTCCCTCTGGTGCAAATTTACCCAAATTTCAAAGCAAAGTTGTACTTCACTAGTTAAACATGGAAGATCTTTCATAATCACTGTTCAAAATCTCAAAACCCCCACTTGAACACAAGAAGAAGAAAACCCATATGTCGTTTCCAGCTCTTCCCCAACCCAACATCATGGCCAAAAAAACAGAAAACCCCAAATGGGTTTTGGGGGTAAAAAAAGAAGAATATATAAAAGAGAATCTCAGCTCAGAGAAGCACACGGCCAGAAAGCACCAAAATCAACCCAAAAACTCTGAACCCTATGTTGAATCATCAAAAGGAAAAGGAAGAAATCAAGAAAAAACCAATCAATAAACTGAATGCAAAGAAAGTCCCAGAGAAATTACAGAGCAAAAATGCAAAAGCACACAGACCCAAGTACTGAAAAGCCATCAGAGAGAGGGCTATAAGAAGGAAAACAATGAAAGTTACTGTGAGAGAGAGGGAGAGAGGAGAGAGAGAGAGAGAGAGAGAGAAGAACTCACTTTAGCAGTGCACACTGTTCATAAGGGGTATTATGAAAAAGGGCTGAAATGGGGTTTCACTTAATGTCAAAGATATTTTTGGTGTGCTACACAAACTCCATGGAAGAAGAGCCTTGTGGCTGCCATTTCTGGGGACAGAAAAAAAGGAAAAAAGAGGAAAAGGGGATTAGAAGGTAACGGTTTTTAGCTTTGCAGAGCAGTCGTTTTCCCAAATGAGTTATTTGCTCTGATTAGTTACAAACAAAGTAATTGATGGATCAAAAAGAGAGAAATTTCCCACTAAAATTGACACATTCATGGGGTTGTCTTTGCCAAGGAGGCAAAATATTGATTGATTCCCCCATTAGCCTTGTTTGAGTCAACGATTATTACCCAAAGCTTTTAAGACAAACAACAAAAGGCTGTCCTTTTCTTCTTCTTCTCTCTCTTTTTCTACTAAATCATTACGTTATTAAACAGTTAAACCTTACCAAATTTTGTACCTAATTCTCCCATTACCATTATTGACGGTGTAGCATTTCATTTCTTCTTTTTTTTCAAAAATGTTGTTTTTTTTTTAAAGAAAAATCCAAGCTTTGTCCACTCAATGTTCATTCATCCATTGTCTGATCTGACCACCCCTTTGCATTAATTTTCTTTCAACCCAAATTTTTCACATTTTTTTCTCGTTTGTAAATACTTTTTTATTTCTAAATTTTGGATTTATTTTCGATTTGATTTTCGAAATGTCACATATTTAATCTTAAAGTTTAGTCTATAGTTTCAAAAAATTATAATTTTATCTAAATTTGAGTTTTATTTCAATTTAATCCTTAAATGTCAAGATTCATACTTTAAACATCGAATTTTTTTTATTAAATACTTGCTTTTTATCTTTAGAGTTGACATCTATTAATTAATTTAAAAGAAGTATCAATAATAAATTTTGCTATTTGAGTAACTAATAAAAAATCGATGTTAAAAGTGTAAATCGTTAAATTTAAAGATCGATTTAAAATAAAAACCAAACTTCAAAGTTTAAATTGTAATATTTTGAAATTTAGGGATTAAACTAAAATCAAACTCAATATTCGAAGGCTAAATATATAGCATTTTAAAAAATAGTGATAAAATTGAAACTAGACCAAAGATTCAAGGGACTAGTTTTTTTTTTTTTTTTCTTGGTCAAGCTTCAATAAATTTAACAACTTGGGAGCTAAAAGCTTGAAATCCAGTCCAGCTATTATTCAGAAGTCTTTTCTGTAGAGAAAATAAAAGCAAAAAATTTATTAAAAAAAAAAAAAAACTGTTAGAAGACAAAATGTGGTGATAATCTTTAACAAGTTGGGAATCCCTCCATTCTTACTCTGTACTTTTATAACAAAACAAACAAAAAAACAAAATATCATTTTCTAAAAAGAAATAATAAAAGAAAGTGTGAAAAAGAATATGTGAAATGAATGGTGATAAACTTTCATTTGTAAGAATGAAATGAATTTAAAAAATAAAAATAAAAAAACTTAACTTAATTTGATAACGATTTTGTTTGATAATATACAATTTTCACTTTTATTAAAAAGCATCTGAAATATTTATTAAATTCTACAAAAAAAATATTTTTTAAGAACTAATTTCTCTTTTTTTATTAAAAAAAAATATTGATTTGATTTTCAAAAGTATGGATAGAATAGATAAGTAAGCAAAAAAAAAAACACTTTATAAAAGTTAAGATTTTCATAAATAAATTTAAATGGCCTCTATGGTTTAACAGGCTTAAATAAAAATTAGAATTTCATAAATAGATAAAATGTTTATAAATAATATCTATAAAAGTTTTTATAATATTTTAGGAACTAAATTCTAATAATGAAATAGAGTGGTTAAATTCTAATTTTCTTCGAATTATAAAAATCAAATTTTTAAGCTAATCATTCCGTTACTATAATTTCCACTTTTCTTTCAATTCTACCCATAAAAACATGTTTTTAATTTTATTTTTTTTTCAAAACGTGTTTTAGTTTTTAAAACATGAGTGGAAACAAAACGAGTGACAAAATAAATATATATTTATGTAAAAATAATATTTATAAAGTGAGGAGAAAAGAAAAACATAAAACCAATAGGAGTTTGTTGGGAGTTTGAAAATTCAACAGAAACAGAAGCATGCAGATTCGAAATAAATAAGGTGAGAGGGACAAGTAATTAAGCATGAAATTACGAAGTCAGTCAACACCAACAACTATAAGTTCTTATTTATTATTTTATTTAATAAATTAAATTAATTAATTGTTATGATTTTATATTTATATTTTGAAGATGTTGGGATCTAAAAGACAGACCCCACAGGCAGCAAGCACTGTCATAATTTAAGATTTTTTTTTTTACGTATGACTTTTTAACCTTATATTCTCCATCCAACGGTCTCTATCTCTTCTCAGACATCTTTGTCTTATCGCTATCAAACATTAATCATCATTTAATTTCCATTTGGTCTATTCTGTTTGGATTTTCAGATTTTTTTTTCCCTTTTAACTAAATTCAATTTTTTTCAAAAAAAATATTTCTTTTTGGGTTTGTTTTGATTTTGGTTGGTCCAAAAGGAACAATTAAACCGATATAGAGTACCTATTTTAGATTCGGATCTTCCAACCCCAACTTATGTAAGGGGAAAAAAAGGACAAAAATTTGGCTAAATTGATTGGGACCAAAGTAAATTGAAAAAATGAAGAGGGACAATTTAATTATATTTGTTTTAGATTCAATTATATGAAAGAAATTTAAAATTTGAGGTTGTACTTTTAGTTTTCCATTAAAGATTTTGGAGTAATGTGGGTAAAAAAAATTGGGAGGTCATGTAAGCTAATCGATTCTTTTTTTTTTCTTTTTTAATAGTGTTTATTTTCTTGTAACTTATTTATCATGATTTTCAATTATAGTTACTAAACAGTTTAATTTTAAACTATACCCCAAATCAAAAACTTCCTTTTTTTAGGCTTTAATAATCCTTTCGTTTCTTTTTTTTTTTTTTTCTAAAATTTTAATGATTTATTTTGAGTTTTTGTAATCAACATTTGAATTCTTAGTTAAAATCTAAAAATAATATTTTTTTTCAAAAATTAACTTAATTTTTTAAAAACATTGGTTGAAAGTGGACAACACAATATATAAACTATTTTAGTCCCTATACTTTTGGTTTTGGTTCATTTTGATTCTTATACTTTAAAATTGTTTATTTTGATCTCTATACTATTGACTTTGGTTCATTTCGGTTCCTATAATTTAAAAATGTTCATTTTAGTCATTGTACTTTTAACTTTATTTCATTTTGATCCTCATACTTTTAAAAAGTTGTTATTTTGGTCTATTCCTTTTCATTTATAAAGGATAAAAATAGTCACTTTTTTAAAATTCAATGAACAACATGAACTAAGGTTTAAAATATAGGAACCAAAATGAACATTTTGAAAGCAGAGGACCAAAATGAACAAAACTCAAAAGTATAATGACTAAAATAGTATTTAAATCTAAAGAAACTTAGAGGAAAAAGTAGAATCTATAAGCTGAATTTTCAAAAACAAAAAATCAAAAGACTATCAAAATGGGACTTTAAAATGTGGCTTGATTTTTAAAATATTCCTAAAAGTAAATAATAAAACAAACAAAATAATCGACCAAAGTAGTATTTATAAACTTTATTTTAAAAAATAAAGTAAATACAAAGAATCAATTGGTAATAAATCACGCCTAAAATTTTGATAAATTTGCTCATCGATCCGAGGACCCTTTATTTGAAATATTTATTTTGGGCTCTAATAGAAAAAAGTGAGAGAGATATTATTTTTTTTAATACATAATTATAAGTGATTTTTTTTTTCTTGGCAAAGTAGTTGTAAATGAGTTCACGAGTCATATTTATTAAATTAATGTTGACTAAATTGAAGTGACTAGTGGCTAACAATAAAAAATCAATCTTAATTAGTTGCGTTAACATTTTGTTAATAGTGTTAGATTAATTATATATTAGAAGGTCGAACTTGAAATTACGCACGTTTTCTTTTTAGTTTGTGTCCCTAAGAAATGAAACTTGATTTGAAATAAGACATCAAAATCAAATCTAATATTTCATAGCTTTCATATGTGCTTTTCTTTTTTTAAAAAAAAAAAATCACGTATACGGTTAGCCTTACTAGTTTTATAATATGTGGGTGGAGGACCGAACTTTCAATCCCGGAGTTGATAGTACAAATATATATTATTTAAAGTATGCTTACATTGGCCACAACATTAATATTTATATACTAACAACTCAAAAAATATATATATTAAGATTTAAAAAATATCGATATTGATAGAAATATCGAAATCTCAATTTTAATGAAATATGTTGGCATTGGCATATATATATTTATGACAAAGAGTATAAAAGCAAAAAATAAAATAAATATTTAATTTAATAAATAAACCTGAAATACAAGTTAAAAAGATATTAATTTCATTTCGTCATTTATTTTTTATGTTTCACATTTTTTTTATTTAATAAAAATATTGATTCACCCACTATATCGATGTCGAACCTTTGTAAACATAGAAATACCAATATATCATTAGAGATTTAATATTATATATACAAAGTTAAATTTGATCTTAACATTCAATTTCAATTATAAATTAAACTTTTATAAATAACACTAATTTAAGTGTAGTTCTCTCTTGCTTAAGTTAAATTATAGATTTGAACCTCTAGTCATATATGAATTTTTATTTTTTTTTTAAAAAAAAGAAGAATAAATAATAAATGGTTAAATTTCTATTTTGTATCTCATATGCATTTTTGTCCAACAGGTCATTGACCTATTTGAAATATTTTATTGCTTAGCTTTAATTTTTGTTCTTTGTTTAAAAAAAAAAATCCAACAGGTCATTTTCTTTTTCTATTTTATTTGATTAGCTTGAGTATTTTGACATTTGATTTAATTTTTTTTATTGCACAACCCAATTGTTTTCTTTTTCCAAGTTAATTTTGAGTAAAGTTAAAGTCAATAAAATTAAAATAAAGGGAAATTATTTTAAAGAAAAAAATGGTTGAAAATATTTATAAGATATAGCAAAATTTTAGTGATTGATAGACATTGATAGAAGTCTATCCGAAATTTTCTATATTTTGTAAATATTTTAGTTCATTTTTTTATATTTAAAAACAGTCTTAAAATAAATGGATACACGTAATTAAAAGCAACTTGAAAAATGAAGATTTCTCGATATAAAATTTATTGAAAAAGTTTAAATTTTTAGGGAAAAAAACATTCTAAACAAATGATGGTATATATAATAGTGGAATAAATTTAAAGAGAAGTCCTTTCAATTATTTAAGTGAATTATTTGAATATCTTTGGAGTAATATAGTATATTTTGGCACCATAGAAGGTAGAGGCTAAAGAGGAGAGATAAAGCAAATCTCACTGTTCCAATACTGTTTGGGTTTTTGGTTGAGGATTGAAAGCTCCATTCCACCAAAATATTTCTCTTTTCTCTCTCTCATCCCCACCAAAACTTAATGCATTTTATTTATGTGTAAATCCCAACGTAGTTGAATAGATAAGACAAATATTTATTATCCTATCATAAAATTACGATACTTATTTCTACCTCCTTAAACTATAAGAGAAGAAAAAAATAAATTCCATCATATATATTTCGTTGACACTTTTTAACGGGGGCCAATATGAGATTTGGTAAAGATAAAACGAAAAAAACGAGGATCGTTAGAGAAAATGGAGTGATTTTATTTGATTTATAAGGTTATTTTTATTAGTTCCATAATTCATAATATTTGGAGATTTAACTATCTATACAAAAATTCAATTTCTATTTTTTTTAGAGAGGAAATGCATTGGAAAAAGTTATTTTTAATATTTTAAATTAGGAGTTGTGAATTAAATTTGAGTTACGATTTATTCTTTAGTTGAGTTGGTTTAATCTTTTATTTTTGAAATATAAATTAATTGGATATCATCTTGTTTGCTCTTCTGATGATAGTAGTCATTAGAAAATAAAGTTATTTATTAATAATTATTTTTAATGTTAATTTACTTTCTAAAAACTATGGCTCTAACTTAAATTTGAGTTATGTTTTCTTGATTAATCAATTTGGTAAAATCATTCATTTACAAATATAAATTAATTGGATATCATCGTGTTTGATTATAATAATTATTTTAATTGATTAAACTAAAAGTGAAGCTACGAAGGTTTATGTTTAAAGTAAACAATATCATAGATATAGATTCTATTATCAATCTATTTATTTTAAATTTTGAAATAATATTTCAAAGATAGTTTTATAATTTATAAAATTAGATAATAAGACGAAGAGTTTTTTTTAAAAAAAAAACAAACAATACAGAGCGAAACTAATGAAGACAAAGAACGCCTAATATAACGAAATTGACATACAATTACATCCTTATTCACATCCATAATCTCCTTGGCCCAAGATGTAACATTCGTCGAATTGACGTCCTGACCAGTTAATATCCACATGACAAATAAGCTTATCCAATTCAACAATAATGGAACACTGACCTTGAGAGGCAATCGCCTTCAAACCTTCATCTATAGCTAGTGGCATATCCAGAAATTTAAGACAAATTTATCACTAAACTACCTAATGATTTTGATAGTAGGTTAGTTTATATATATATATATATATATATATATATATATATATATATTATATAAAGAACATAAAGTTGAGAGACTCATGGGTTCATATTAAATCGGTCAACTGACAACCGACAACCGACACCTCGTAGCAAATTTTCTTGATCTGGTAGGAGCCCTCCAATAGACTCCACAAGAAAGACGATGGAAACCTCCCCAACGTCTACGTCCGCCACAAAACCACCAACAACCTCAACACATCACCACAACACCCATCCTCCCGCCCGCAGTTTGTGTAAAACACTTATCACTTCAAACTCATTATTTTTAATAAAACTCCACCCACAAATCAATCAACAAATATTACATAATTCTTCATAATATATAAACTCACAACTTTAAAGAATTTTTTTTTTCTTATCTCCTTTTTTTTAAAGTCCTATCAATATCCTACGTTTATACTAAATATATAACATAATTAAGATAAAGATCAATATATGTTATCAAGTTTGAAGATAATAAGTAAGAACCCTTTAAATTAATGTCTTTATCAGTTGAGTTGTTGCTTAAAGTTGTCGCTCGGGTTCGATTCGAGCATTAGAAATAGAGTTGGATAGATTTTATTTTTACAGCTGAACGTCTTAAATTTACTGCACCAGGAGGGTTTACCACCCCACTAGCAGTTAAAAAAAATCCTCATTTAGGGTTGGTAGGTAGAACAAGTGGACCATCTCCAACAATAAAGTGATAATAATTCACAGTAAATATTAATAAATGTTTGTTCCTTATTTGTACCATTTAGACTTTGTTTTACTTAGTAAGAAATCAAAATATCTAAAATGTAAATAAATCGAAATCAAATCAATTGCTATGTTCTTTACTGAAAGTTATCTGAAATCCCAATGAGTGTACCAACGTTTTGTTTTGTGTTTTTTTTTTTTTTTACTTCAAATTATAGTAATCAAAATAGAAATATTCTAAACTAATTAAAAATAAATTACTAAATAATTTGTTATTGTTATTTTTTAAGTTAACATAATGATAATATGGTTCAAAAAAAAAAAGTTATCGTAATAGTATTCGATGATAAATTTAAATTTATTTTATTACATTTTTTTGTTTCATAGTAATAATTAGTTAAAATAATTAAAATAAATTACATCAACTAACAAGTATTAATATAATGATAAATTTAAATTGAATAATTTATTCGTTATCGATCAGTGATCATAACTAACCAAAATAAAGGTACATCAACTAAAAAAGATTAAAATAAATTTATTAGAAAAATATAAACCAATTTTTTTTTATGTTATCTAATGAAAATTTATTTGACCAAATTAAATAACAATTTCCATTATATAGAAAAATTGCACGTGAGCTTTTTTTTTGGGGGGGGGGAATAAAAAATATATAATTAATGTGGATAAGGAAGATATAAAAGTTGTAAGATAATTAATATAGGATCTAATTAATAAATGAGGGAGAAAAAGATCAAAGTTGTTAAGTAATTAATAAAAAAAAAAAATGCAGACCTGCATAACGAAGTGAAAATATCTACTACTCTTGTCGTGTATACTACTTTATTCATAATTCAACACATTATTAAATAATATTTTAATTTATTTCATGAACCACACGTTATTTTTTAATATTACTATTTTGTTCATAATAAATGTCAATAAGATTGATTACAGTTTTGGAGGAGAATAAAATCACTTCTCATAGGTGATTGAGATTTTCAAATCAGTAGTGAATTATACCAATTGATTTCATTTAAAAAGTTATGGTAAGGACCATCAAAAGGGAAAGAAAGCTTTCATTCTCAATCCTTTGGAGTAAAGAGACCCATTGAATGTATTTATTATTATATTTCTAATTTATTTTAACTACTTATAAATCCAAAATAAATAAATAATTGGAAAATTTTTTAAAATCACAAAACTACTTAAAATATTTACAAATAATAGTAAAATATCACAATTTATCTGTGATAAACTGCAATAGACTATTGTCTATATCTATTATGACACATATAGATACAGATAGTAGTCTATCACGGTATATCACAGATAAATAGTGAAATTTTGCTATATTTGTTAAATATTTTTGTTCATTTTCTTATATTTGAAAATATCCCTAAATAATAGTCACGACTTCTTTTTCCTTTTTCAATTAAAAAATATATGTAAATTTTTCATTGATGATATATGTTCTAATTAATTAAAAGATCTGAGAATTGAAATATTAACTTTTGAAAGGGTAGTAAATATTTTATCTACTAAAATTAAGCTACTAATTGGCAAAAAGAACGGTCTTTTTGAAGCATGATCTTTCTTCTATTTATGATTAATTGGTTTAGGACTTTGTTTGAAAAATCAAGATGACTTCAAAATTCAAATTATTTTTTCAAGCTACGTCTCTATTTTATAAACTATTTTTGTATTATAAAGAAATAATGAGTAAAAATTGACCTTTTAGTATAATATATGTGTGGTTTATTGATTTATAGTAATATAAAGATTAACATATATATATAATAAGTAGTTTATTTATTAAAAAAAAACGAGATATAATGTAATATGAGGCTTATACATCTTTAGAGAAATAAATTTATTAACTAAATGAACTCACATATCAAATATATCAGCACGATTTCTATCTCAAAATTATATAAACCTACCCTAAAAGTCTAACTAGTTTTCCCTTAATATAGTTAGCTTGACAGAAATTCTTCATTCATACGTGTGATGTTTATATATACTTTTGTCTCTATCTTCATTACATAGTTTACTTAGTCTAATTAAAATTCTTCATTTAGACGTTCTCATTAATTTTGGTTTCTATCCTCATTAATAAACGTTATAAATAATTTATTCTATATTCTCAATTCTTATCTGAAAAGATTGATTTTTTTTTTTTTTGTTGACTATTTGTTTGGAAAATAAAGATTATATTCAAGTTATGTTTCCCTTTTGTAATATAAAGATCAATTTATCTTTTTTATCTTCATATATTACTTCTTATCCATAATGTCAATTGAATGGCTGGTTGCTGACATGTGTATCAAATGTATACGTTGAAACTCCTTCAAAATAAAAATAAAAAAAATACGACGTACAAAAAAAAGTTGTACATATTTTTCAAAAGAAAAATTACATCACACAAACCAATTAAAAAAAAAAATGAATTGTCATAATTTTACCATTTTTACCATCCAACGTAAAGTAGAATGAAGCACAAGGCAAAGATAAATATTTAGGAGTGTTTGAAGATTGCTATGTGTATGGACCAAATTAATTTATTGAAACCAACAAGTTGGTAGTTGCATAGGAAGATTTTGTCTTTTTTCATGGCCCCCTCCCCACCCCCCAAACAGCTGCCTATGGTCCTCCTAATGAATGGCATTTTAATGCTTTTTTTTTATATTATTATTTAAATAAAAATATAAAATAATATAAATGTTGCAATAATTTTACTCTTAATATAGGCGTTTTAGTTGAATAAGAACAAATTTTGTTAAAAAGAGATTCTTCTTCTATATAAATTTCTTTTTGGATGTTTGCATATAGATGATAAATAATTTTAGTAATGTTGACATCTTATGCTAAAAAATGGGAATAATGTATTACAAACCAAATAAAAGTATTGATTTAAAACTTTTGGGGACTAGAAAAATACCATATCCTAAATGTCTATTAGTTCAATAGAAGATTTAAAAAAGGAGTGATTTTGGAAATCAATCACTGTCATCCTAATTTTAAGGAAACGAAAAGTTTGCATTTGAGTATGATTGCAACAAAAAGAGTAAACAATTAATGGATTTTGCAATTTTTTAAAGTTTTGATTGCTACATAATTATGTAAGTTTAGAGATGGATGGATCGTCAAATTGAAAATTTGATAATGTAATTGTAAATTGTAACTATTACAAGTGAGTTTAGACATAGTAAAATAGGCCCACGATTAGAAAAACAATTAGTTCTATTAAATTCAAACTAATTAATCAACTACTCAACTAGAATCCTAATCTGTTCAAGATTATGACAACATTTATGATTTATTGGTAGTTTTTGCTAATTTAATTTTAAAAAACCAACTTTCAATGATTTTTTTTTTTCTTTTTGGATCTATCATTGAACTGTTAGTTAACAGTTGTAATTGTTATGTTGGACAGTGATCAGGACACCACTTGACTATGGCCCAAGCCTAAATTACACTAAATTTATTTTATATCTCAAAATAATGTTGGTATTTGATTTTTTTTTTTTTTTCCAATTTGATATTTAGTGAAACAAATAATAGACAATATTTTTCCTTGTTTAACATGCTTTTTCTTAACAAAAAAAAAAAAAATGAAAAGTAAAGAAAGAAGTTATATTAACATGTCCAGCCTATGGGGTTTGGGGTTTGAAAAAGATAATATATTGTAAAAAAAAAAAATAGGATTAAAAAATTAAATAGAATTATCAATCTAAGTCTATTACCTTATTTAACATGTTTGGGTTTTATTTTATTTTGTTTTTTTTACGGATAACATTGATCTAGGATGTTTAATATTGTCTATCTAATGAAGATAATTTTGTGTCATTATCAAAACAAAATAAGAACGTGTTAACCATTCATACTATCCTATGCGTACAATTAATGAAAATTCAAAGCGACAAATGTGAGTGAGAAAAGAAGAAGTGTGAGCGTGATGAAGTAAATGAAAGAAGAACCTTAGCGTGTGAGAGTACAATTGTATTGGACTAGTTGAACGTAAGCACGAGCATAAAAATATGAAACACACTTGTGAACATGAGGGAGGGAGGAAGAGACCTAACGTAAGAAAGCATTATTGTACGGATGACCTTAATTTTATCCTCACTAAAATCGTGATGGATAGTATAGATAATTAATACAATCTTAGTACGCTTTGACAGTAGCAGAGAATAATATTTCGCATTAGTTTCAAAAATCGAGACAAACGATATTAAACCTCCGAAATTTAGGTCATTCATTAAAAAAAGAAAAAAATCATTCCTTAGTTTTTTTAAAACACAATGGAGTCAAATTAAATTAAAAGGTCTCGTTTAATTGAAGTAATATTGTATTATATCAATCTATTGTCATATATAATTTTCAATTTTTTTTTTTTCCTTTTCCCTTCTTTTGAACTATCAACTTCACCTTTTTGTGCTTCAAGTGAAATTCAAAAGGAATAGGGTAGCTAATTTCAATTTTAAGGTAGAAAAAGTACACTAAAATTTTCTTAATATTAGTTTCCATTACTATAAATTTATTTCACAATTTAATTTTTATGCAAATAGAGAAATAAATACTTTCATCACTACCAAAGTACAAATTAAAATACTTTGAAAAATAAAAAGTACAAACTAAAAGGGACCCACATGATAATAATGTTTTTTTGTTTTATATTTCAAAAATAAGTTTGTCAAATCCCAACTATTTTTAATGATTTATTTAAATAAGGATAGTGGGCAATTTGAATGTATTTATATTTTCACTTTCATTTCAGTTTTGTCTCTGTATCTTAAGTTTTATTTTTCATCCTTATACTTTAATTTATTTATCTAGAAGTCCCTACTATTAATTAGTCATTAATAATATCATTGACTATTATTACCAAAGCTAATCACTATCTATCAAAACCCTATGCACACAATGTTTTATAACTTCTTTTTGTGACATTTAACACTATTTATTGTACATTGAGATTAATGCATTAACAAAATGTGAGATTTATACTTTTAAAAGTAGACCAAAATAACATCACCTTGATATACAAAGAAAAAAGTTTTAACTAATTATTTCAACTTGTCCCTCTGTATTTCAATGTCTTTCTACATTTTTTTAGTGTTACAATTCAAACATTGAACTAGTGTATAAATATATATAACTTTGAAGAAATATTATTAATATTTGGAAAGATATCAGTTTATACCCTTAAACTAGGGAGTTGTATCAATTAAATCTTGAACTATAATTGAATCAATTTAAACCTCCGAACTTTCACCAGTCTATCAATTTACGTCTTCCTTTAGATTTCTTTTGACCAATATCATGTGAAACTTATAATTTGAGTCAATTGAACTCTTAAATTTTCATAAGTCAATAAATTTAGACCTTTCATTACACATTGATTTTCAAACGTGTGTAGACTTCTTCAAATGTCAGTTTTACAAAATTAACGATTACAGTAAATGAATAGCAAAGAAAATTCTGACTAAGAGTCTAAATTGATTTATTTATAAAGTTTAGAAGTTTAATTGATACACGTAGGGAGAAAAAAACCAACAATATACTTATATGTTTCACACGAGGTTTTTCCAACGTGGAACATAATAAAATATTTGAATTGATACACTTACAAGAGTTTGAGATTTAAATTGATACAACCCCTAAAATCTATATATATATATATATATTTATTTATACTTTTTTCTTAATATTTTAACCAGTTGAATCATGTCGTTGGATGATCTCAAGAATGTAAATAAGGCATTAAGAAAAGGGTACGAGAGGAACAAATGAAGTGAGGTGGAAGCCAACAAACAAGTTAAGGTAAGTAGGGGCCAATATGAGAGAGAAAGAGAGAGTTTTTTTTTTTTTTTGGGGGGGGGATTGGATGGTTGGGTGTGAAAAGGGCCACTTGCCCTTGATTCAAAGGGTGAGAATGATGCCCATACCCTATTCATTCACTTGTCCATCTCAAAGAACATAACCAAAGAAAAGATTAAAAAAAAAAAAAAAGAAAAGAAAAAAAGAAAAAAAAGAAAAAAAGAAAATAGAATTTTGGATGGCCAGGGGTAGTGATGGTAAACAAATTAAATATAATTGGGGCCCACACCATTTAGTTCCCCCATGAGGGTAAGGCCTTTGCCCTCTTTGTGTTGTGTTGTCTCATTGATCTTTCTTCTATTACAATTATGATGCCCCCTTTTCCCCCTTTGATGAGAAATAAAGAAGAAAAAAAAAAGGGGGATAGAAAGGACAACTTGTCTTACTCTTCAATAATTTTCTTCCCCATTCTCATTTAACTCACATACATATACTCTTACTCTAAAATCCGACAATTCTTTCACTCTTCTGTCTCGAGCTACGTTGTCGTAGATCTACCGTACTCGTGATTTCGAAGAAAAAAAGAAAAAACAATCCGAGATATGGGACTTGCTTCATTCATTCGGTTATTGTTCTGACTATCTTAGTTGATGTCTATGTCAATTATCAATTACTTAATGCTATGTATAACAAGATTGTCTTCTTGACTTCATTGATATTTAAGAAAAAGGACAAAAGAAAAAAATTGTTATTTACTTAAATTGTTTAAAGGGAAAAGGAAACAAAAAAAGTCTTTTGAATTGGTGGGCCAAAGAAATTGGGTAGCCTTAGGTATCAAGCCCATTTAATGATCCTAAAAGGAGAAATCCAAGACTGCATTTATACAATATGCATGATGAAAGAAATTTTTTTTAAATAATAAAAAAAAAGTTCAATAATGTTTGCTTCATTATATACTATATATGCTTGCCTATAATTTAACATTTTTTTTATAATAATAAAAAAAATACTTTTTAAAATTTATATTGGTTAGTTATTATTTATTTTCTCTATTTATATATCAATTTTTTTTTTTTTTTTTTGCACCCACTCTCTCTATTACCTTTTATGAAAAATAGCCTAGAGAGAAGAAAAATTGAAATGTTTGATCTTTTGATACAAAGACTATATAAAGAGGTGAAAATAACATATAATTGTTGAATTAAAAAAATTGTGTATCATAGTAGTTAAGATGTTACTTCTTTTTAAGTTCGACTCTGATTCACAATTGTTGTACTAAAAAAATTTATTTGACTTTGAAGTATGAAGTTCAAAACCTACCTTCTACTAATTAAAGAAAATCAATTAAAGAGAACATTTGATGGACTACATTATTTCATAATAAATTACGTGTTATTTTGTTTTTTCCCCGATGAGCATTTTAACAAGTGGCATCCACGTGCGCAATATTGAGTCTAAAAATGAAATCAGTATAAATATTTATGATAAAACATAATTTAGGTTGTTAGATTATAGATTGGTTGAATAAAGTATATGTCAAAATAAGTATAACTTAACTGAAATAAAATATGTACTATCAATTTCAAAGTTAAAGGTCTAAAATGACCTTTGACATCCCATAAACATTTTAAAAATATATTATTTGAGTAGAAATCAATCTAGAGCTGTAATGATCTAGTGGTGTGGATCATTCCAACCTTCGATTGATTTCTACTCAAAGTTTTTTTAAAAAAATTTAGAATTCTAACACTGTCACATTTGTTTCAAATCTCATTTGTATTAAAAAAATCTTATAAAAGTTTTTACTTTTGAGGACAATTTCGAAACAAATAGGAAAGGTGAATGGTAATAATGTAATTTTAAAAGAATAAATGTATTTTTTTATAAAACAAATAGTCAAGGGATAAGTTTGTAATTTAACCTTTTTTCCCTTCAAAAGTTCAATGGACTACGGATTGTAGTGTTCGACCCACGATAGGTGAAATTGGGCTATTGGGTTTTAATCCAACATACTTAGGTTTGTCTATTTTTCTAAAAGGATTTCTATACTTAGCTATTTATATATTTATTGAATCACTTATTTGGTAATTGCAATCAGAGCATTTTAGGTTAATAATTGAGTGCATAATAATATTTAAAAAAAAAATCAAATGTAATCAAATTTATCGGTCTATCATGGATAGATTCTGAGAGTTGGATCTAATATTTATTATATCTGCAAATTCTTTTGCATTGTGTTATACATATTAATATTTTGAGTATGATTACTACATTTGCAACTACCTCTATTTCTTTAGAGGTGTTTGGCTGTCTAATATGAGCTAGGTTAAGTTGGTAATTTGATAAAAACTATTAACTCAATATTTGGCTCACCAACTTAAAATGTTGATGGACTTGAGTTCGTTATTTAACCAACTCAACCCAAAGCCCAACTCTCCCTCCCTTACATGTTTCCTACGGCTCCACCCAGTCACCTTCATGCGACCAACTCTAGTAACTAACTTCCAATGACAACTTCGATAAATACCACCTCTAACACAAATTTCGATAAATACCACATTTAATGATCAACTACGGTGAGAACTATCTTTGGTGGCCAGTTATGACGATCACCTCAGGCGAGTTAATCATTTCCTTAGGTATCAGTTATTTTTCTCTTTAAAGAATTATATATATTAGGTTTTTTTTCATGTTTATTTATTAATTTTTTGTTTGTACCACAAAACTTTATGATACGAAATTAATAATCAAATAAAAAATAAATAAAACTACAGAGGCCAAATGGAAAAAAAAATGAAATTGAATGGACAAAAATAAATTTAAATCAAAATTTTATTTCAATTCTCTATTTTTTTCCCCATTTTATTTAGAACATTCATTGATAAATTACATTATAAATTTTCATATGATTATATTTTAATAATATTATGAAAAAAAAAAAACGCACACAATTGGGATCTTAGCAAGAAGATATACCTACCAAATTTGGGATAAAGATTGCCAATAATTTTTTTTTAAAAAAAAAATTGGCATATTTTGAGTATTCTAAATTCTAATATACTTTAAATTAAACGGTTTGCCTTTAAATTCTAGAATATTAATCATGAGTTTGACATTTTATATTTCATATTGCAATCCTCCCTACCATATTGCCTAATCTCCGCCATCCACTCTTAGAATAAGAATTTTTACCTAAAATAGCCTCTTTAGGTCATGTATTTAAAAAATATCAATATTATTTTCGAACAATTTTATTATTTTCTATTATTTGGATTTTAGATTTTTATATATATTTTTCTATTGAAGAAGTTTTCTTAATGATTGAGAGAGAAAATGCATTTAATATGATTTTTTAATATTTTCAAATTTATAGAGAAAATGCATTTATTCGTTGAGATTTTCCTTTTATTTAATTTAATTGGAGAGAGAAATTACATTTAATGAAATTTTATTTTCTATTTTTGTTTGTTTCTTTTTTTTTAGATCCATAGTAATTTAAAATATACCTTAGAACATTTTGTTAGATATTTGAAAATATTCTAACAAATATATGGAATATACACAGTATATAACTTAAAGATTGATTCAATTTTTTATGTAAAGCACCATTTTTGTTTTTCATGTTGATTTTTGATATTATGTGAAATATTCCATTGTTTGTTCACTTGTGCATGTAATATATTCCATTGTTTATTTGTAAATATTCTAAAAAATATATGAAATATACTAGTAAATATATTTGATATCTACTCAAATATTCATGGTTATTTTTAAATATACTTTACAACATAAATTTCAAAACATACATACAAGCGTGTATATATCATATATCATAAATTCAAAGTTGTTGGAAATCAACAAAAATATCTACCATAATATATAAATCACAGATGGACCTGATGTTCAACATAGAACATATATACAAACGTATATATAACAAAACAAGAAATCTAAATACAAAAATCATCATCGTTATATAAAATAGACGAATATATATATATATCGTTATATATCACAATATATATGTATATATATTCTTGTTTTGTGTGTCCAACGACTCTCCTCATCTTCATCTCTTATTCTCCCTATCTTCATCTCGTCCAAAAACCTTGTCATCTACCAGATCTTCTTGCCTAACTCCATCGACTGGATCTGCCTGAATCCGCGTGCGGATCTACTCACGCTTGGTGTCGAAAGCTTCGTCATGTCGTCTCATGCCATCCGTTTGCTCGAGCCCACGTCATCATTGACTGGATCTGCCCAAGTCCGTGTCGAATTTGCTCGCGCCCGGTGCCGGAAGCTTCGCCCTGCACTATATCGTCTCACGCCTTCCGTTTGCAACCGAGTCGTCGTTTGCTCGAGCCCCCACTGGATCTACTCGTGCCTGACATCAGAAGTTTCGCCTTATGTGAGGTCGTCCTGAGCCATCCGTCTGCAACCACATTGTCGGGAAAGAGAAAAAGAAAGGGAGGAGGAAGAAAGAATAGGGATGAAGGATAAGGAAAAAGATTCCAACTTATTTTTCTTCTTTAAAAAGCAACATAAATGGGTGCAAAGCCCTAGGATTGTGTATGGGGGAGATAGAATCAAATATATATTTTTTATATTTTTTTTTATGTATAAAAAAAATATGGATGAGGCCTAAATGGTAAATACACACCAACTTTAGTGAAAACTTATATTCTATTGGTTTATTGTTAAAAAATTAAATGTTAAAGAAAAAAGTGTAAACGAATCTATTTTTTATGTAACTTAAACATGTATGTAGAGACATACAGGTGGATCATATTTAAGTGATAACCTAAATGGTCTATAGTATATGGATAAGGTTGGGTGCCTTATCCTGGTAACACTCTTGATATGCCCCATTTTGTAGTTGTTATAATTGTTGTAAAATACTACAAATGATCTGATCCTTATCATTCATGTGGAGACATGTGAGCGGGGGTATCTTATACAGAAGAGTTTGTATAAAGACCAGACCACAAAATGTTAAGTCTCTTTTTATAACGTCTTTGTTAGAAAAGACTTACATTTCACCAAGATGATCATAGGTAACCTTGATCTTAATTTTGAGTGAGTTGTGAACTTCTACTTATGAGAGCGATCATTTTATTTGTATAGGTGAGAGTGGCCAAATTCGCCGACTCAATAAACCTACCATTTTGGAGACTCGTCTGATTGGGTAGCTGGGAACATAGCTACATAAGAAGGAATTCACTCATTCCCTATAGTTAGGGTAAGAAGATAAATTACTCTTTTAAGGACTGATTCTGAGACTTGAACAATAAGGCACCTCACTCTCTCCTGGCCCGAGAGGGGTTCTAACTGTTCATTAGAAGGATCGCTGGTACTTAAGCAGTTAGATGTAACTACAGAGGTAAAATAATAATTTGACCTAGCTGTACTTACGAGCAATTTTTGAAGGATTAACGCATTGTTGATTGGTTATATCCAATCGACGCAAAAATATATCTATATTACGAAGAGCTTAGCTGTCGATTTTTACTGGAATGACCGATAGTTAATGAATGTTAATTAATTTAATTAAAAGAGTTTAATCAATTAATCTCGTATCATTAGAGCTTCAATCTATAGGTTCATAAGGTCCTCTTATTAGCTCAATGAGGACTGGTGGGAATCAAACTAATTTTGGTTTAATTTGAATTGTTCAAATTAATTATAGAGAATTAATTGTATAAGATACAATTAAATAATGTATAGTGATACATTATGTAATTTTATGAGAGAAATAAATATTTGAATATGATTCATATAAAATTTATATGTTAAAATTTACTGTAAATATGGTTCATATTAAATTTATATAGTTTTATGAGAAAAATAAATATTTGAATGTGATTCAAATATTAATTATATGAATATGATTTATATAAAATATATATGTTAAAATTTAATGTGAATATGATTCATATTAAATTTATATAGTTTTACGAGAGAATTAAATATTTAAATATTAATTATGTGAATATGATTCACATAGAAACTATGTGTTAAAATTAATATGAATATGATTCATATTAAATTTATATAGTTTGTTGAGAGAGGTTGTTATTTGAAATTTGAATGTAATTCAAATGTTAAATTATATTGATGTGATTTATATAAAAACTATAGATTATATTATATGTGATATAACATAATTCAAATTTTTAGTTTGAATTTTGAACTAAAGGGGAGAGAGTTATACCTCCCTCAACCATTCAACTCCTAATCTCATGTAAAGAAAGGAGAGAGAGAAAAAAAGTTCTTTCATTTTCATCTCCTTCCTCCTGATTCTCTCTAGTAGAAGGGGAACTTTCCCAAATCTCTAATCAAAAGGAAATCGAATACGAGGATTTCCATGAGTAGCGGAATGATCTTTCCAAATTTCAATCGTATATGAACATTACAGTTACAATCTCAAACGGAAACATATGGTTATGCGAAATACAGAAATTATAGCATGCTATACAAAAAATCAAGGACAAGAATCAACACACTTTTGTAAATTCATCTTCGAGTTCCTTGATCACGAACACTCGATCACAGCAACATAGAAACACGAACGCTCGTCCAACACGACCACTACACTGCACGAACACCGCGCACTCGAACTAAGTGATCGCAAGGTCACGAACATACCGAACACTGCGAACAACCTCCACAGAACATCGACGACGTCAAGTTGAGTATGACACCACCAAGAAGGTTACCTTGATATTCTTGGTGTGAGAATACAGAATGTGGGCTCTATGTGGACTTGGTTTGAGGCAGAAAACAGAGGAAACACAATCGTGTAAAGGATTGAGCAAGTGGGAGATGGAAGAACCTATCGTATAGGTCGATGCCCAATCATTTAGAAAAAGTTATGTGATCGTCTAGCAAAAGCTATGCAATCGTTTAGCACATTGCTTAACTGAGTGTCTATTGCCTAAGAACACTCCACGATCGTTTAACTAACTCCAAGTTGTCGCTTAGTAAATCTAATTTACTTGACAACTTCTCATGAGTATTTTTCGAGATTGGAATTCTTGAAACAACAATTTTCTTCCTTACTAAAATTAGGAAAACATTTTTTCTGTTATCTCACGGTTACCATGAAACCACCAATAACCTCTCACTCAATTGGTTATTAGAGAAAAATAGATAATTATCCAATAATTAATATTATTATAAATATAAAATATAAATGATAACTAACTTATCATAATATATTTATAACATATAGTTTTAATATTTCATCTCATGAAACATATAAATCATAACTCTTTTTCTATTTCATGGCAGTTAATGTAAATCTCATTTATATTAACCCTCCACTAGATGTATCTCATACATCATACTGATCATATCATATATAATTGAATTACCTCTTGTCAATTTAAACATTTCAAACCAACACTAAGAACTGATCCTCATCTTGAATCCATTGAGCTACCAAGGGGATCTTATGGACATGTAGCTCGAAGCTCCAACGGTACATGAATAACTGACTAAACTCTTTAGTCACGGGATCCACCATTCGTTAACTGCCAGACATTTAACTAAAGACTAACAGCTGAACTCTCCTTACCACAGATGTATTATGTGTCAATCTTAAGCAATCAATAGTGCGACAACTTTTCACAGATCTCTTGTAAGTACAGCTCGGTAACCGTTATGCCCCTGTAGTTACATCTAACTTTTTAAGTACCATTGAATCCTCTAATGAACATAAGTCATAGTTCTACTATGATTCAGTCCTCTCTTCCAAAGAGAAGTTGTGGCCAGTATGTTCAAGCCCCGGAATCAGCCTTTAAGGGAGCAATCTCTCTACTTACCCCTGCTTCGAGGAAGGAGTGAACCATCTTGTATAAATGAGTTCCCAGCTCCCAGATCAGACAAGCCCCTAAAAAGGTAGGCATGTTGAGTTGGCAATCTGGCCACTCTCACCTATACTAATCAAAGGACCACCCTCAAAGGCAGGAGTTCCCAAAACACTCAGGATTGAGGTCGTGTCACCTATGGTCATTTAGGTGAGATGTAAGTCTCCAGTATCAATGGCGTTATATACAGAGTCTAGTCATCTCGTGGTCCGGTCTTATACGAACTCTTTGTATAGGATACCCCGCTCGCATGTCTCTACATGAATGGCCAGGATCTATCATCTGTAGCAGTTTATTGAAGAAACTCTTATTCAAGAGTACCTACGAGCGGACGCGGATCTTTCCAATTTATTGTAACAGAATTACCACATATACATTCAAACATACTTTCATAATGCTAAAGGGATCAAGAAATCATACCAGATGAAGATTTATTCTTCACAGCGAGTCTGAAGCCCAACTGTCTACCTCGAATAGTCACCACTCGGACAGAAGAAAATGGAGAAGACAACACCACTCAGAGCTCTCAGTATTCTTAGATTGAGAATCCAAAGTGTGGGCTTTGTTCGGATTTGGTAGAGGGAAAAAGGAAGAGAGACCATACAAAACAATCAAGCAAGTGGGAGATGCGGTCGTCTACCACATAGACAACATACTTGATCGTTTGAGTGAAGTATACGATCGTGTAGTAAAAGTAAGCGATCGTCTAAATGATCATGTAGGAAAAGGTAAACGATCGTGTAGGAAAAGGGTGAGCGATCGTCCAAACAATCGCGTAGGAAAAACTAAGCAATCGTCTATACGATCATTTAGATAATAGCGCACAACGGTGTAATTGGTATGCGATCGCTTAACAATATCATATATGTAAGCGATCGTGCAGTCACTATCATATAGGCACTAATTTTCTAAACGATGACACTATCTTTTTCACAATATCCGTGCACACCAAGATCAATACACCGTCTGCTATTTATAATGTACTCATCCGTTATTTAGAACAAAAAGGCGCTTTCCCATTTCCTTTATAACCGTCCAATGAATGTGATCTTATCACATTCATAACTTATAAATTAATATCATATATTAATTATAATATTTTCTTTTACTAGATATAAATCATATTTATATCCAATTTCTTCCAAATTAATGTATCTCATACATAAAGTTAACTATATCATATTTAATTAACTCGTTCAATTATATCATATATAATCAAACTCCCTCTTGTCAATTCGAACATTTCAAATTGACCCAAAAACTGACTCTAACTTATATCCAAGCTACCAAGGGGACCTTATGGACCTATGGCTCGAAGCTTAAACGGTATATGAATAGCTGACTAAACTCTTTAGTCACGATATCCACCATCCGTTAACTGCTAGGCATTCCACTAAAGACCGACAGTTGAACTCTTCTTGCCATAAATATAATTCTATGTCCATTGGATATAACAAATCATCAGTACGATGAACCTTCACAGATGCTCGTAATTATAGCAGGCCAATTTACCGTTTTGCCCCTGTAATTACATCTTCCTCCTTAAGTACCACTGATCCCTCTAATGAACAATACAACATAGTCCTACTATATGTGAACACCTCTCGGGCCATGAGAAGACGTGTGGCACCACATCGTTCAAGCCCTGGAATCAACCTTAAGGGAGCTATCTATCTACTTACCCCTGCCTCGAGGAAGGAGTGAATTCCATCTTGTGTAGCTGAGTTCTCAGCTTCCAAATCAGATGAATCCCCAAAATGGTAGGTTTGAGTCAGCATTCTGGCCACTCGCACCTATGCAAATCAAAGGACCTTCCTCAATGGCAAAAGTTTCCAACTCACTCAGGATTGAGGTCATGTTACCTATGGTCATCCTAATGAAGTGAAGTCTTAGTTATGAACGGTGTTATATATCGAGACGTTAACACTTCGTGGTCAGGTCTTATATAAACTATTTGTATAGGGCTTCCGCTCACATGTCCCCTACACGAATGATCAGGATCAGACCATCTGTGACAAGTCACAATACTTGTGACCATTCCACAAAGCGGACCACATTCGTAGCATTACCAGGATAAGGTTTCCCTCCTATATCCATATACTACAGACTATTTTGGTTATCACTCAAGACATGATCCACTTGTATGTCACCACATATATGATTAAGTTACATACAGATAACTAGGGATATTAAGTTTATTGGTTTGTGGTAAAATATAAAACATCTAAATGTGCAAACCCCAACATTTACAACACTTGCAAACCTCTACAAAGCGAGTCGTATCCGTAGTGTCACAAGGATTAGGTATCCCATCTTAATCCTTATACTACAGACTTATCTAGGTTATCACTTAAGGCATGATTCACTTGTATATCTCATATACATACTTAAGTTTACATAAAATAACAATGGAGCTTTGTTTATTGGATATGAGTAAATGGCAAAACAATGTATATAATTACAAACAATGAGAGTCCGAGAGAATTAGGACACTAATCCCAACATCTCTCATACTCCTCCCTATGCCAAAATTGAGTGCAAACCCACACCTTTGCACGATGCTCGTCCCTGAGAATAACGAAAAAGACTTCGTGGTGGTGTCCGATTGCGGTGTTCATGAGATTGGGAGAAGATGATGCAAATTGGAGAGGAACACGAAGAATTGGTCTTCAATGGTATGTGATTCCCTTTATATCTTTCTTCTTTATTTGATTAACACAGTAGATACACATGCTTAAGTTAATATTGTTTATCGTTTCCGTCTCTCTATATTTTTATGTTATGTAAAACGAAGTTTAGAGATCAATGCATTCAATTGTTTCCACTGTAGGGAATTTCAATCCCTTCAATTGGAATAAGAGCCATCTCGAATCTCTAGATTTTGTTTTTGAAACTTTAATTCAGAGTTTTGGTGGGTGCATGATGCATTTTGAATGTATGGCTTTTTGCATATTAGATGGTTTTGAAATTGGCCTAGAATTTACTGTTTTAAAGGTGTTTAAATTTGTAATTGCCCGATGTTTTGGGATTTTAAATTCATGTAATCGAGTTTGTAATTATCTGTGTCATTCGTGATGGAGTTCCGACTTCGATTACATGAAATTTTGGAGTAAGAACGGAACAAATAGGATGAATGGGTGAAGCAGAACAAACTTTCTGCCTTACAGTATCGCAACCTATGAAGCACTGATACAGATACGAATACATGATACAGATATGATCGGATACGACGATTCGTCAATTTCTAAAAAACTAAGATACGGATACGTCTAAGGATACACCATTTTTTATATATATTTCTAAAAAGTGAGGATATTGATACGCTGAAAATACATTTTTCTAAAGAAAATATAGGATATAGATAAATTTAGCATACAAGTTAATAACAACAACACAAAATAGAATACAAACACTGAAATACAATACAAAAAAGGAAACATCTAAGATGTTGAAGTACAATAGTTAATAAAATGCAATAGAAAAGTGACTTATATTACAAAGAAGAAGAAGAAGATTAGAGGGAGAAGTATGAAGATAAACGAAGAACTTCTTCATTGAATTGTTGAAGATATCCAAATGGTTTATATTTTGGTGGACTTTGTGGGGACTTAAAGGTGAAGATGGAGATTATATGATTCTAATTTAGGGTTTGGTCCGTTATTTATTTATTTTTTCTTTTAATTTTGGACTCGAGTAGTGAGCTTTATAAATAGGTTGTCTAATTTTAGATTAGGAAAGATTAGACAAGTTACTTGTCTTTTTTCTTTTTTTAAAAAAAAGTACGCATAGAAATAGATACGTTAAATCACGTATCAGATACGTATCTGGAAAGTATCTGAAAATATAGATAAGTCAAATCGCATGTCAGATATGTATCTGGGAAGTATATGGAAGTATCGGAATTTGATACGTGTCTGATATTGATTCTTTGTCTCACATGAAGTATCTGTGCTTCATAGATCGCAACGCTCCAGCCACAACGTTGCAATACTGCATGAAGCGTTGCAACGCTGCGGCAATATAAAAGCCAGTGCCGCAACGCTACACCAAATAGTCCATGTGCGTGTCAGGAAACCTTCAGATCGTTGGTTCGAGCCCCTCGAGCGGTTTCTTTGCGGTTTTTCTATTTTTTAGTCATTAATTTGTAATAATTAATTATTTATTGTACTTTTATTAATTAAATTAATATAAGTGTAATATTAATTTAATTAATGTTTAGGATGCCAATTTCGGTCCAATATTGCCATTTTATTTAATTATACATATGATGCACGATTTTAATTATTTATATGTCATATTATATGTCACATAGTATAATGCTCACCATAGGATAAACATAAAATCATGCATCATTTTAATATAAAAGTTATATTACATAGTTGCATGATTAAGTTAAGTATGCTCATGCATCATATTTAATATAAGAGTGATATTATATGATTGCATGCATAGTAACATGTCCATGCATCATACTTTATTATAAATGTTATATTTGTATGATGTATAATATAAGTGTTATATTATGTAATAGATGTGTTATTTGTTTTCATTATTGGATTATATAAATGTTATATTATTGTGAAACCCAGATTTTCATTTTCCTACTTAAGCAGATGGTTAAGGAAATTAACTAAGTGAAAGCTAAATTCTATGTTGAAGAGAAGGAAATTTCTAAGTGTTGAATAGATTTTCCTTGAGTAGTTTTGAGTTAAGCTTTAATTGATGAAATATTGGTTAAGTGTAAAGTCAAAAAGGACTCATGTGTGAAGTATTAGGAGACATTAACGCATAAGTTGAAAAGGCAACCATGCGTTTGTAAGGTTGGACGCATGATTGGCCAAAATATTGGCAAGAGGCATTGCCAAGAGTTGTCATGCATTGGAAGCCAAGGAGAAAATTTGACTAAGTGTTGGAATAGGTATTGCTATGCGTTAGCCATAAGATCTTGGAAAGATTACTTGGGCAAAGGGAGAAGTTGAAGTAGGGTCAAGAGTGATGCATGCCTTGGAGGTTAGACCAACGCATTAGGCTCGATTGATGCGTGGCATACGTTGGACGCGGTGGAATGCGACCATACGGCTGAAGGAAGGCAACCGAGGGTGATGCGTTGGTATGGCACGAGGGCGGGCCGTGCAAAGGCAGGCAAGGGCGCGAGGGGATGCGAGGGCCGCGTTGGCCCCGATGGACACATTGGACCAGCCGGGTGTCCTATGCGTCAATGCGGCTGAGCATCCTATGCGTCGATGCCTTCCAGCCGAGCGACCCATACGTCAATGCGGTCGAGCATCCCATGCGTCGATGCCTTGCGACCGAGGGTCCTATGCGTCGATGCTACCGAGCGACCCATGCGTCGATGTTGTTGAGCGACCTATGCGTCGATGACGAGCGAGCTATGCGTTGATGCTAAGCAACTGTTCTATACGTCGAGGCCATGTGACCATGTTATGCGTTGGAAGTTGACGATGCCATGCACGATGGATACGTTGGACATAGGCCATGAGATGGGCTAGGTTGGACGCATGGTGGTTGGCTCTTGCGATGGTTAAGGCTTGCGATGACTGAGTAAGTTGGATTGCAATGGTGTTGGGTTGAAAATCAAGGGGAACCAAGGGTTGCTATGCGTTGATTTCCCACTATGTGTTGATGATTACACTATGCGCTGATGGCCAACTATGCGTTGATGGCCAATTATGCACTGATGGCATACTATGCGTTGAACATCCAAGGGTTTGTGGACGCATATGAAAGATGAGCTCATATGGAGGATGTCATCCGAACATGTGGCTAGTTAGGAGGAAATCATAAGCCTTAAGAAAATTAGGTGGATGCATAAGAAGACACGTAAAAGTTGAGAGCTATGCGTTGGTGAAAGGAGAAGAAGACACTTTGGCTTGTGCTAATGTAAGAATGCGTTTGATGGTGTGAGGAAAAGACACTTGGACATGTGGCCAAGTAGGAGGTGTCGGCTGTGGAGCAATCTTGGACGCCTATAAATAGGGCCAAGGACTTCAGATGAGAACTCAAATTCTATTCAAAGGACATAAACAAGAGTGTATGAGGATTAATTGGGAGAATATTATGCGTTGATAGAAGAACGCATGCGTTGGTAGCAAGACCATGCGTTGGTCTAGAAGTTCCAAGAAGGGAGATGCTGTCGGGCAGAAAAGACAGGAAGTAGCATCAACTTGGAATGAGAAGTTCTCCCAGAATACTCGTGCGTTTGATATGATTCCAAAGCCATCTGAAAGCTAAAAGAGTCTAGTTTTTAGGGTAGGGCTTCCAGAGAAGAAGCTCAAGGAATCGGGTTGGAGAATGAGGACAAGATAGAGGAGTTGAGCTATCGGATAAGCTGGGCCAGTCTCGATGTTTTGATGTTTACGGCCAAACCACGAAGATTTATGAACTAAAAGTTTATGGTAAGCTTCCCGAGACATTTTAGAACATGTTTGTAGAAGGAAGTATCTTAAAATATTCTAGAACTATGAGTAATCTGAGCTTTAAATTAAATCTGGATCGTAGGGTTTAAAATGGAGCCCGATGTGACCAAAGGAACTTCTAGAGGGAGGTTCCTAAACGATCAAGGTGAGTGGTTATTGTGTTGTTGTATTTTTGATATAATTTATATATATAGGAAAATATATATATAGGGGATAAGGTTAAAATGACATGATCAGGGATATATGTTTGTCTTGTTATTATGCTTGTTAAGATATTGCTTGTATGTTTGTGTTGGAAACTGAAATTGTACCCGGGATGTATAGTTAGCATGCTTGAAAAGGTACTTGATGGGAAAATATAGTTGGCTTCGGCTGGTGGGAAAATATAGTCGGCTTCGATCGGCGGAAAATGATAGTCGGTGACGACCGGCGGGAAATATAGTCAAGTTACCTAAGCATAGCTAGGTGGGAAATAGTCGATATGCACATTGGCGGGATAATAGGGTACAGGGAAAGTTTCCATAGGAATTGTTGTTGTGTTAGTATACGTGTTAAAGTGCTGGGAAAAAATGTATGAACATGCTAGGGATAACCAACGGTTAAGCTGAGGTTGATTGATTTTAATCAGAGATTGAGCTGGGGATAATCTAGCGGTCTAGCTGGAGAAATAATTGTGAACTTGTGGTAATGTTCTGGTTGACTATGCATTGCTTTCCAAAAAGTATATTTCTGTAATCAAAGTTATTTGTTTATTTAAAGGCACCACTCACTGGGCTTTATAGCTCATGCTTTCTAAATGTTTTTCTTTTTTCCCCCCAGGTAGCGAAAGGTGAGGAGTTCCAGGGTGCTACTAAGGTCAAGGTCTGCCACATACCACAGTTACACTTCCAGAGGGTTTTACAGTTGTTCTTGTAAATTTGTTGTTAAATCTTGGAGTTGTATAAACGTTACATTGTTGTAATTAAATGGGTCTACTTAATCAGTTGATTGTTGAATTTGTTCATTGGTATCAAAGTTATTTCCGCAAGAGTTATTAAGCAGTAAGTGTCAACAAAAGGGTTGATAACTGCTGCAGTCACATCCTCTCTTAGGCTTAGAGGGTAGTCTGGGGTGGGGTGTGACATTTATATAATGAAAATGAAAATGCATGAAGTATGACATATTACCTTAGAAATATAATTGTTATATTTTTATGAATGTCATTAGATGCATAACTTAGGTTTTAATTGTTTCATTAAACTTTATAATAGTTATAAGTTAAATGAAATTAGAATTAAAATCTATCATCAAGAGTTGCAAATAAAAGATTAAATTTGTAACAAATTTATCTATAAGGGACCTTTGTCTTAGAACGGTTCTGTCTAGGCTGATGTATTTAAACTGACAGAAATATAACATCCCTACCTGTGAATTGACCTGGAAGGTGGATTAAATAAATTTGTTACAAGCATACAATGAGTGATTAATATTTATTAAAATTTTTAATGAACATAAATCGACGTTGTTAAACTATCCAAAATAATTGTTACGTTGTGCAAAGTTAACAAATCACTTAGATAAATTTATTAGCCTAATTTACCTAAGTTATGAACCCCCATTTGCAAAATACTCAGTGGGAGGAAAATGATGTATATGATATTTCAATTTTCTTTTCATGTTTCTCCCTAAATAGTTCACATCATGAGATCTATACTTGGTCTCGAGACACCTTTGCTTGTTACGGATGGTGTTTGCATAGTCATACCAAAGTTAATGGAGAGAGTGTTTATAGTAAGCGGAAAAGGGAAGAGTGTCAACACATCCCATGGTCTCCTTCATTGGTTTACAGTAAACTTTCATGCTCGTCCTGGAGACATCTTTGCTTGTGTCCCCCAACGAATGATGTTTACATAATATTTTACCCAAAATTCAGAAATGGATAGGATTGCTTTAGTTTTTGCCCCAATCGTTGTTTTTCTACGATTGACTCATTGCGGCAAAACTCTAGAATCTAAAATGAAGGGTTACACTTACAAGAAACTGTTAAGTAAGTTAATGGTTTATTGACCAAAATATGGTAACTAGATGTTATATAAATAAAGAGTTATTCTAGTGTAACATTTGGTTGAGAGTGTCTCAATCCAATGAAGGAATGATTGACTGCTCTACGGTGGTTTTTATTCTAGCTCACTAGAGTATCATAGCAATAGAAATTTTACATTTATATGAATGGGATTCATATTCAAATTTATGGGTTCATCTTTAAATTTCTTTGTTGAATTAGAATGGATAATAAATTGCATATAATTGATTAACATATTTTATATAATCAATGTTATGTCCTTTTCTCTAAAAGTTTTAATTACCGATATAAGTCAAAGGTTTTGATGAATATATTTCATTGAAAATTTCATTAACACATAATAGCAGTGTAATTTTATCCTTTAATTTGGGTTTCAGAAGAATTGTTGTCATTTCATGAAATGTTCATGAATAAACTTTGCAACAATAGCTTATTGTAATTGTCTACATAACATATGATGTGTCTAGATTAAAAACATGACAAACCATATTGTATGTTGGAGTCATGGGAAGCTAAATGACCTACAAAGTTAAATATCATCGGGGTTCCAAGAAAATTATAATTACTAGAGCTAATGAGGAAAAAGTTTCTGTTAATTAATTTAGTTTTAAGTTTTGAGTTTTGTTTTAATTTAGTTCATAAGTTTCAGAATGTTACAATTTTACCCTTGAGGTTTGAATTTTGTTTCAGTTTGGTCCATAAATTTCAAGATTTTACATTTTTTACCTCACTTTTTCATTAAATACTTATTTTCAATCATTGATATCAATTTTTGTTAATTAATTAAAAATAATTAGAAGTGAAATTTTAAATTTAATTTTAAAAGTGATAAAAATAGTGAAACTTAATTAATTATAATTCTTTTAATATTTTTAATTTATTAATATGAATTAACTTTTAAAAGATGGAAAATGATCATTTAGTGAAAAATTGAGGTTAAATGTATAAATCTCGAGAAATATGGACCAAATTAAAGCAAAATTCAAATGTGAATACTAAAATTGTAGCATTTTGAACCTTAGGGACTAAACTAAAATCAAGCTCAAGACTTAAGGACTAAATATATAACATTTTAAAATTTAGGGACTAAATAGAAATTAAATCTAAAATCTAGGGACAAAAAGAATTATTTTTCTTAAAAAAGAAACAAAAAAAAGATTAATCTATTCACATGCGTTCAATCTAGAGACGTGGAATTTGTTTATCATCAACCGACGAATATCTTAGTTGCAGACGTGCGGAAATATAATAACAAATCCATACTTAAAACTAAAATAAAATGTATAAAAAAAGAACGAGAGAGAATTTGATTAAATTAAATATACATAATCATCTAAGTAATTTTCAATTTATATTTCGATAAGATAGCCTTTTGAGTATTATTGAAAAATACTTGGGTACGTTTCTAGTTGAACTTAACTTTATCAATCATACTAAATTATATAATTATAATTTATCATGTGACAAATTCTTCTTGTTTTCTTTTTGAAATATTTTAATTCATTTTTTTGTTTGTGTGATGGGAATGTGATACACAAAAATATATTATTCTTAAAGTATTGATATTTAGAATAGTAATTGGTACTTTACTATTTTTTTTTAACTCAACAATCATGAAGCGGGGAATTAAGTTATCGACATTTAAGATGATAATTGATGTGTTATCTATAAAACTATATTTGAATCGGTTAGTACCTTACTCACTAAATTAGGTTAAGTGGCTTTGTACATGTCCAAACATGTCAACAAATAAATAATTTAATGAAATATCAACATTTCGTTAAAAAAAAAAAAAAAACTAAATTACAAGGAGTATCCTAAAATTGTTCATTGTTTTTTTTTTTTTTTTTAAAAAAACTTATAATTTGTTAAAAGTAGCAGTAATTATTCTTGACCTTTCATAAACGTTTCAAAACTACTATTGAAGTAGAAATAATGTGTTAGAATGTTAGAAAAAAATTAGGAATTGAAATGATGTAGTAATGACATGGGACATAATATGAGACCCAAACATAACCACATTTTCTATTCCAAGTCATCATCGTACCCGTTTTGATTTTAAATCTATCTTATAAAGTAAGATGCTATTTTATCTCAAAATCAATTTACGATGAAAAGAGTACCTCATGTTTCTTGAGATACCTTAATTTTTTTCGAAATAATGTGGACATTTTTCTTATAGTATCCAACGAAGAATTTATAATGCGTCCAAAGTAAAATCATTTTTTTTAAAAAAAACAAAACTTTAATTGAACGTGAAACAAGAAGAGTATAAGTTATCTTTTTTTTTTTTTTTTTTTTTTTTTTTTTTTTTTTTTTTTTTTGTACAGATGAATCTTTCACAATTGCCTTTATGGTTAATAACCTCTCTTCCATATAGAAAATTTAGTTTTCTATTTAAGTTAAAGTGTATTACTGATCATCTGTATTGCAATTCTTATTTTTTTTTGGTTGTTTCTTATCTATTTTGCACTTTGACATGGATAGAATGTTAGATTTTATACACTTACGTGGGGTTAATTTATTAATCATAAAGGCGTTTGTAAAATGGTTATTAGTTAAAAAAAACTCATAAGAATAGAATGGTTTTTTTTTCCCCTTATTTTTCTAAATTAAATATTGTGATGGTTTGATATATTGAGGGAAGGCATTTTATTTAAAAATTATGAAACTTTGGAAGGCTGTGCATGGCACTGGTGGCAAATGGAAAATGGATAGAAGAAGAAGAAGACTAATATATATTAAATTCAATTTCATGTCAAGCACGTTCAAAGCGGTGCCCAACCCAACCATTCTCAGAAACACAAGGAAAAATTCAAGCAATAAACATCGCCTTTGATGAATTTGGACTGCCAGATGAACCAACCCAACAATTTTCAATTCAAAATTGCAATCATGGCGTATCTAGAATTTGATCTCATTCCCCTTACGACTTACGCTTATAAATACCTGATTTTCTTCAAACCCATCACCGGAAAATGGCGAGGAAACACACCCGATTGCAGAGGGTGAGAGTTTCTCAATCCTCCTCCGCTTGTTTTCAGGTCTGTTTCCGGCAGATTCGAACCAGACCAACCGCCGATTCGATTCAAAATTTTCAGAGGGAGGAACTTTTAGGGTATGGGGCGGATGGGTATTGCACGAAATCTGTGGCTCTGACTGGTAATAGAATAATGATTGTGGTTGATTCTAGTTTTGAGGGTAAAGGAGCTCTTGAATGGGCTCTGTCTCATGCTGTTCAGAATCAGGATTCTATTATTCTTCTTCACGTTTCCAAATCTTCAAAACAAGGTTAAAACTAGGTCTAATTTTTGTTGATTAGCTATTTCTTCTAAATGGGATTTCTGTTTTTCTGAAGGGGTGTTTGATGTTTTGCAGGCGTTGTGTTTGATGAAAAGCTTGACATGAAGGCTTATCAGCTTCTTCTGTCTTTGAAGAATATGTGTCAAATGAGAAGGCCAGGAGTAAGTTTCTGTGTTGTCTTCCATTTTTCTTTTCCATATGAGTCTAGAATGGAAGATTGATTGTTATGAATAAGGCACAATCAAAATTTAGTGTAAGAATATGTTGTCATGTCTTCCGTTTTCTTTTCCGCATGAATCTAGAGATGAAGAGGAGACTGATTGACGGGTTAATAATGAGTAATATAGAATCAAATTTTTAGTGTAAGAACATGTTGTCATGTCTTCCATTTTCTTTTCCACATGAATCTAGAGATGAAGGGAAGAGTGAGTTCAGGTTAACAATGAAAAATACATAATCATAATTTAGTGTATGTTGCTAACTAAGACAATGGGCTCTTGGTATTTCTGTATTACTCAATGTAATAGTAAGATATTGTCCCTCTAACTTAATCCGTTAGTTTTGCTTTTAAATTCTACAATATGATCATGTCATACCAATAGGAGAAGCTTTCCTTATTTATATACTAAAGATATTCTCCATTTCAAAGTTCTAAAACATATGGAAGTCTGTTTGTGTAACACCCTGATGACCCCGATATTCCCCTGTGACCTGGTTATGTTATCCTCCCTTGCCTTAAATGCTTTTTTCCTCCCTTGCCTTGAATGTTTTTTTTTTAAAAAGTGAAAGTTGTTCCACAAATCAGCACAGGTTTTTATTAGGATGCTTTGTCCTTACTCACATGCATCCTAGAAAAATTTCTAGGAGGTCACCCAACACAGGATTGCTCCAAGCTAAGCACGCTTAACTTTGGAGTTCCTATGATTGAGCCACCAAAAAGGAAGGTGCACCTTGTTGGTATAGGTAGTAACTTTCAAACTTTTTAAGCCTTTCTTAACCATACTTTCATGTCCTCAGGATCCCTCTCATTCGGATGTGATATCGGTTCATTTATGTACCCCTTCTGAACTCGGGTCGTTACATGTTTTTTCACAGTTTGCATCCCTAACATAGCTTATGTGGGCTGATGGTTTCTACCATGTCATCTTATCAACACTCTTTGTTCTATTTGTGATTGGGTGCAAATTTGAATTTTTGGCTTGGATATCAGTTCTTTTGTAATTATAGCCTCCTTATGATTTTAAACAATTGGAGGGCTCTTCTTGTTTGATTTTGCTTTAGTGGGGGGTTTCCTCAACCCCCGCCCTTAGGCTATTCCTTTCTTTCTTGGTTTAATGCATTTCTCTATTTCTTATATATATAGATAAATCAGTTGAATGTGGATAATAAGCAGAATGAGTTAACTAAAGAAACATGACACTCAAAAAGAACCCAACTGAGATACGTTACAATGAAAATTAAGCGGAATGCATTATTGTTTAATTTCAGGTTCAAGTAGAGATGGAATTTCTACAGGGGAAGGAGGTGGGTCGTGTGATTGTAGAAGAAGCAAAGAAACAGCGAGTTTCTCTGTTGGTTCTTGGGCAAAGAAAGCAATCCCCGTTCTGGTCACTGATAAAGAAGTTCAGTACAAACAAGAGAAGGAATCATGATGGGATTGTGGAGTATTGCATCCAAAACTCTTCATGCCTGACAATTGCGGTGAGGAGGAAAAGCAAGAAACTAGGAGGATATTTGATCACTACAAAAATTCACAAGAATTTCTGGCTTTTGGCATGAATCTGTATGTTAGAGTTTCTTCTTTCAGCTGCCATTGTTGTTTTTGTAGAGAGAAACAAGATCGAAACGTTGAGGCTTCTGATATTGTAAGTCTTATCTGGCCTCACTTTTTGCTTCTTCTATGACGATGGAGTGGCAGTATTACTCAAAAGTAGAAAACCCAGGAAAAGAAAATTACGTAGAAATTTGTAAATTGATCTTCTTTTTCGACTTCCTTGTTATTTGATTCAAGCTAGAAGATTATCATAGATTCGGGAGGGAGCCTTTGTTGTCTCTGTCTTATAGGAGAGAGTATTAAAATTCAGTCTTTTTGGTAAAATATTGAATTAAAAAGTGAAAACTAATTGAAAAGGATACTTTAAAAGAATCTTCCTCGATGGGATATGAAGCTAAATTTAATGAAGACAGTTCTAGTCTTGAATTCCCAAAGAAGATATAATATTACTTACAAAATTTTACACTAGAATGACTCCAGAACAAGAGGTTCTTATTAACTCCATATCCTCCACTGCTTGTTTTCTTATTGAAGAATACAAGTCTTCTGTCATCCTGAGTATAGCTTAACTAGTGAAGACATATTCTATCAAACAAAAAGTTAGACTTTCTTTTTGTCTTTCTCGTCATGTTTAGTTTGAGGATGCACCGAAAGGTGGAGCCCGCCCAAGCAAATCTAGTTTTTGAGATTGTAATGACCAAACTATGGTATGACAGCAGCTTTGCTTTGTCTGTAAATCAGAACGAACACATTTTAGCCACAGAATTTTCAGTGACTCAATGGTAAGAGAAAAACCCAGTTGGATTCCGACAGGTACAGATAGAAACAGGGCCAAGTTAATCCCAGTTTGTACCCTTCACATTTTACACTTCTGGTCTGTATAGTTAAGGCTCTGAAAATTGAGAAATCCCCACCTCAAAGTTTAGTAGGAAAAGACTCTTTATACATTTTTGCTTGTGTGTTGTTCGGCTAGTCTTCCCTATCCTTTCTGAAGTTGAGATTGCAGTTCTCTCTCTCTCTCCCTCTCTCTCTTTTTTTTTTTTTTGGTAATTTCAAAGGAATAGTACCTTTAGCGCTAATAATTAAGCTCTATAGCAACATTTTTAAAGAATAGCAAATATAACCAAACCTACTAGTAATAGACTCTATCGCCGATAGACTCCTCTCAGCGATATAGTTTACCATTGATAAATTTCTCGATCTGGATCTAAATTTTGCTATATCTGTAAATTCTTTTGCATTGTGCTATATCTGCTAATACTTTAGACCTGATTGCCGTATTTGCAACTGTCATTTTCTTTAGTACAACTGTGGAGATGGAGGAGGGAGGAAGGTCATGTCAAGTACCGTTGAATTAAACTCACCTTGCCAAGTTGAGATTGTAGGTTAAAGGCTTAGTAGGAAAAGACTGTTGGTACATATTTACTTGTGGGTTGTTTGGCTACAGTTTTTTGTTATCCTTTCTGAAGTTGGGGATTGAAAGGTATCCCAGGTTAGGCTGAGGGAAGTAGTTGGGTTTTGGGTGTAGGAGGTTGTGATTGCTTAGTTGATTCATGGTAAAAACCAAACAGAAAGCTAAGGTTAAATGTTGTGTCGGCGCAGGGCATGGTTTGTTTTTCACAGCACCAACATATTTTTTCTCTTTTACTCGATGGCTGATTAAAGTTGTCTTAGATCTTTGAATTCTCTCTTTTCCTTAATTTGGGCGTAACAAAAATCTTCCTTCTGACATTCCTTTTGGCTTTTCCTTTTTATTATTATTTTTTTAATCATAAAATTTCCCATTTCGTTTTTGGATGTCTTGAAATATTAATAAATTGGGTTGCCATTAATTTTTTTAGAATATTCAAAACCAAAGTATGTATATAAAATATAACCCTACAACTTACATAAACTATTTGAATTTGTATATGGACTCAAATCCTCCCATTGTTATTTGAATCTTAGGAAATTTTCACACACCCTATAAATTATTGGAAAATTTACCTTTTTGGTTTGAGTTTTCAGTATATTTTAATTTATTGCATATTTAAATGTATTGTCATGGTAAATATATTAGTGGAATATAAAAAAAGAAAATAATTAAAAGTAGGTGCATGTAAAAGGATTTGAATGTGGTCCATTTGTAATGGGTTAAGATCCGACCATTGTGCTAGATAATTATTTTGATCACTAAAATTACTTGTTTTGTACTAATATAAAAATACTAAGAAGGATTCGAGCTCCCTGAGTCTAGCATAGACTTATGGTAAATTTGTCCTCGAGTTTAAAAGATTTCTAGCTTTCTAGTGTTATTTGTCTGGTTGCTAGAAGTAATTTTATTTTTTGTTTATTGTTTTTTTAATTTTAGTGTTGATGTGGCATTTGGAATTAATAAAATAACTTCTCTCTCGTCTTTCTCAATCTTTTTTGCTCTTATGACGGTTGATGAATGAGTCTATGGGCTTACGAAGCCACTGGCTAGATTCAAGAAATGTGTCATTAGTGCAAGTTCATCTTGCCAGGGAAAAGTTTACAGTATAATATTTACTACTCTCGTTTATAATTTGACATGTCATTAAATGATATATTCATTTATTTCATGAACCCCATATAAATTTTAAATTCTACTTGTGTGGTAAGCAAGGTTCAAAATATTGATGTCAATAAAAATTTCGTGAAACTTTATGAAAATCAATAATAATTGATAGAAATTGTTATAATTAGTTAATGAAACTTTTGATTGTGACTTAAATAGACTATAATTGGTCATTTTTAATCATCATTTCTATAAAGTAAGTCAACAATTTAGATTTATATTTCTAAATATCTCTGTAAATGTCAATGCAATAGTAGAAATTTAAAAAAGAAATGGAAAAATAATTATAAAATAATATAAGTTTAGAAATATTTTGAGGTAAAATGATGTGAAAATAAACATTTTGTATGGTAAAAGAAACAAAACTCTCATCAATTCAATTTTAAGACGAAATGATGTGAAAATTTAATTGAAAAAAATTTGAATGAGGTTAAAAATAAATATAGATTTTTTTTTTTTGTGGTTTTTTCAAATTCAATTTCTTTAGGAATGAACGTTTTGAATTGAAAATGAAGCTGAAAATTGAGAAAAGTTGAAAATAAAAAAAAGTAGCATATTGACAAAGATTTATTGTTCCTAAAAAATGACATTGGAGTAAAACTATATAATTGCGGGTAACTAAGACTATAAAACTAAAAAAAATTGAGGTGGACTAACGTAACTGATTCTTAAAAAAAAAATTGAATTTTTTTCAAAAATTCTCGAAATTTCGTCGAAATTGGAGAGATGAAATTTCTCCCTACCGAGATTCCAAAGCCAAATTTGGATGAAAAATTTTCACCAAGATAGCAGTAAATTGAGATAATATGAAAAATTGTAGCATTTATTTTTTTTCAAATATTGTTTTATTTTATTTTATCTTATTCAAATGCCACGTCAATGTTAAAATTAATCAATAAAAAGAAACTACTTTGTTATAATTATAATTATTTTTAGAAATTTTGTAATGGTAGCACCATTAGATTTGAGATTTGCAAATGTAGCACATTTAGTAAATATTTGCAGATATAACCATCTTTGACCAATTTTGATAATAATACTTTTATTTTCCCAAAACTGCCCTTATTTTAACTTTATGTTTGGGCACCTATTCCTTTTCTTCAATCATTTGTTTTCATCTTAGTCATTGATAATCATATCATATTATTTTTATCGATGATAACCACCGGTAGAATTTTATATAAAAATAGAAATCTATTGATGACTATTATTGATAGAATCTGTATAAAAATAAATGTACGTCAGTGACTATCATGGATAAAATTCTATATATAAAAACAAAAATTTCATTGTTATGCAACTTTAAATTTACATAAATTTACATACTTAAAACTATACAAAAGTTCTACAAAATGTAATGTATAACTAAAGTTGAAAAGGAAATTCCAACATAATTTGATTCACTTGGAATATTTTAAATTAAAAGTTGGAACATAAATAGTCTTCATCCCTAGAGATTGTCATATTTCTTTTCAAGAAACTTTCTTATGGTCTTTTTTCAAAATTTTTTGGCATTATCCAAGACTTTTCTTGTTGGTTTAGATTTTTTTCATAATTTAAGGAAATGGAGGAGAAATTGATGATGGTTTTTTGAAGTGAAAAATGATTTGACAAGAGAAAGAGATGACCGTTTGACATTAGTTAAATCTAAGATGAATTTTTTGAGATGTCCATTGTAGACTTTTTAGTTTTCTAAATAGTTGGGCTGATTTTTGTATCATATTTACAATATTTTTTTAGGTTGTGCTATGAATATTATTAGTTTGAGCCTGATTATTATTTATACAACCAACCTTACATTTATAAAGATATCATTGTTTTTAGTAAATTATTTTTTTTTTGTCTACATCTTTTAAAAACAACAATTAAAAATCTTTGCAATGTCAAGTACACATGTCAACCATTAACCTAACTCCATCTTTCAATTTTGTATTTTCTTCACCATTTAGTACCATGCTTAAATTGATATAATTGTTTTATACAAATATATGATACTTTTAATTATGTTTTTTTAGATAACTTTTAATTATGATATATAAGTCTAAAGGAAGAAACTAAATGAAAATAATCTATATATATATATATATAAACCTTATTTTATAACGAACAAATAACCCAACAAACAAATATATAAAAATTTCAATTTTATTACAAAAATCTATAGAGAAGGAAGATCAAACCTAACCCAAGAGAAAAAGAAAAAAGAAAAAAGAAAAAAGGACCTTTGTAGTTAGGAAGCTGAGCAATCGTAAATTTTGATGTAATTTGGCAGTGTGGCAACGATGGGGTTACAAAAAATTGCATTTTGGATGGTAATTAGCATTGAAGGTAGCCTCGCTGGCTCATCAGGCAACTACAAAACCGCAGCACATGCTCCCATGAGCTGTGCTTTTCCTTAGCCTATGCCCCCCATTCACACCCCTTTTTCATCTTTTGGAGCAACCGTTTTGTGAAATTCTGAATTTGATTACTGCTAGCTCACACAGATCAGCCTTTACTCTTATTAGTCTTAGCTTTGTAGGACTGATTCTGATTCTGGGTACTGATTCTTTGCCTTCTCTTGGGTTTTTAGATTGAATTAAAAGGTGGGTATTTCTCAGGACTGAAGAGGGTGTATTGACTTGATCGAGATTGAGGGCTACAGTGGTTTTTAGTGAGCAAAAAAATCGATATGCTGGAAGTTATTCTGTTTTTTGATTGAATCTGGGAGATGGGTCGGTTTGGATTGTTGATTTCGTGTTGAATTGAGGGAAGTAATCGGTGAAAGATGAGGCGGCGGCCGGCTGACTTTCGCCGCCCGGTTCGACGGAGGTTTTCGCATTGGATCTGGGCGCTTTTGGGGGGTTTCACAATTGTAGGACTCGTTTTGTTTGTAGTTCATCATAATCAGAGCGAAGATCGTATCGAACAGCCCGTCCTGGTAATGCTTCCTTCTGTGCACTTACTCTTCTCTGCGTTTTCAGCTTCTTGATTTCGATTGGATCGATATCTTCATACTCGTGTTTGGCTAAATCATTGTTCACTCTGCTGCTGTTACATCAATGAATTCAATTGTTGTTGTTTTGACTTGAGGTTTCTGAGCTCAATATGATCTTAATCAGTTCCTTTACATCTTAATCACGTTGTTCTTTATGCATGCCTTCATTGTCATTCCCTGGATGTTTCAATTAAGTTTTCTTGTACAATTAGGAATGAGAATTGAGTTTGTATCAATGGCTATCATAATACTCTGGCCATCTCTGTTCTGTCTTTTAAACATTTATGGATATCAAATTTGTAAAGCAGTCTTCCTGGCAAAGAGTGTTTGATATAGCTTGATTAATATGTTGAGAAGTTTGGTTTGTATCGATTGTCTACTGGTTACTGCACTTATGAGTATTTTACAGGTGGTCCTACTTTCACAAAGGACCACAACTTTAGAGTTGCTAGGACATAATTAGGAGACAATTTTGTTATTTACATTTGCTTATACCTTGATATGGATGTTACTATGAACTGATGTGAGAATTAATGAGGTAATTGTCTGCTTCGACTCTTTAGTCAATGAGATGGAAGTGGTTGGCAATGGCAGCTTAAAGTGGATGGACAAGAAATAAATTAAAGTTAAACAACGTGGTCATGGCTTTAAATGCTCTGTTTTAAAAGAAGAGTAATAATTAATAAAGAATGAGTAAGAGGTGAAACTCTATTTGTTTGAAGTAGACTTGGTGTGGATAGACAAGAGATAGATTAAAGTTGAGCAAACTAGATCTCGGGGATGCATGGGATTTCTGTTGTTAAGTTGTCAATATCTCGTTGGAGTAATTCGAAGAATAAGTTTTCATGGTTTTAGAATAATGTGTTTAGAAAAGGGTAATGGGAGGTCTTCAGTTTCATGGTTTTGGAATGTTTGGTGATAATCAGTAATTACTGTTGTTTGAATATCATTGCTTGAAAGAAAATTAAAATAAAAGTTCAGATTGCCCTTACAGGGCAATGTGAAATATCATATGATGTTTCTGGTTTGACTCTTAATTACAGTTTCTTCTGAAACAATTAATCTATTCCATTTTCTGCCTGTTATTTGATGATGTTAAATTTTCAAGTGGTGTTCTTTTATGGTTTTAAAATTAATTTGCATTGCAATGGCTGCTGATCAGATGTTATATAGAATACAAAAAAGGGATAAAACATGAAGGGTTTAAGTTGTTGCAGTGAATTATTGACTGTGGTAAATAGTTGCTTATCATTTTATAGAATATATAGTTCAAATTGGTTGAGACAACAATCACTAGTAATCTCAAAGTTGCGCCTGAAGATGAGCAAGGGAAAAGGAACTCATAGTAATAAGAGTAATATATATATTTATGTATTAGCAAATGCTGTGATTACCAGGTTCAATATTTATCTGTGACACCCTTAAAAAACTTTTGTATCTCTGATGCACAACACCTTGACACACCCAATTTCACCTTAGAAGCACAGGTATGGACATCAGCCATGACCCAGTGGAGAGGGAAACATGTAATTTTCTAAAAGGATTAGGATTCGGACACATAAAAGTGTGTATATTGATCGAGTGCTCTGGTTGTATCTCCTCATGTCCAAACAATGATTTTTAGGACATGTTCGGGAGTGATTTTGAAATGGTTAAAATTACTTTGAAACATGACAAATCATTCAAAATAATTTTGATGGTAGAAAAATCATGTTTAAAAGTGTAAATCCAAACATTAAATAGATTTTGAATGATTAAAGAAATGTTTCATTGACTTTGAACATGACAAAAGTGATTCTAAACTTTTTAAAATCACTTCCAAACATGCTCTCGCTGACTTGGACTAATCTAGTAATCTTAGATATGAATGAATTGTGTATATCAATTGTCACTCCTCTTCACTGGAAGCCAATTCACCACAAACAATTGACTGGCAGCATCGTTTTCCCATTGATGGCTGATGGGGATTTTTCTAAGAATGTAGTGGCTGCGAGTGCCTGAGCCCTCTTTAAAGTTTTTCCTTCTCTTCTTTTTTTCTTTGCATATGATGGCCTGAATGTTGATTAGTTGATTTTTGACATGACCCCTCTTTCTCCAGGAGAGAAATTCAAGAATTGAACAAGTTGCTCATGACAGATTAAATTTCACTGAAGAAATATCGAGTGCTACATCATTTTCCCGGCAATTGGCAGAGCAAATCACACTTGCCAAAGCTTATGTAGTTATCGCCAAGGAGCATAGCAATCTTCACCTTGCTTGGGAGTTGAGCTCTAAAATCAGAAGTTCCCAGTTATTGCTTTCAAAAGCTGTGATGAGAGGAGAACCCATCACTCTGGAGGAAGCAGAGCCCATAATCAAAAGCCTATCCTCTTTAATATTCAAGGCACAAGATGCTCATTATGATATTTCAACTACAATAATGACAATGAAGTCTCATATTCAAGCCCTTGAAGAGCGGGCTAACGCTGCGACAGTACAAAGCACAGTGTTTGGGCAACTTGCAGCTGAAGCTCTTCCAAAGAGTCTTCACTGCCTAAATGTGAAACTCATAGCTGATTGGATGAAATATCCTTCCTTTCAAGAAATGGCAGATGAGAAGAAAAACTCCCAGCGAGTCGTGGATAATAATCTGTATCATTTTTGCATATTTTCAGATAATCTTTTGGCGACATCTGCTGTCATCAATTCCACTGTTTCTAATGCTGATCATCCAAAACAGTTGGTCTTCCACATTGTCACGAATGGGATTAACTATGGAGCTATGCAGATTTGGTTCCTTAGCAATGATTTTAAAGGGTCCACAATAGAAGTCCAAAAGATTGAGGACTTTTCTTGGCTAAATGCCTCTTATGCTCCCGTTCTGAAACAAATGCTCGATCCAAATACACGAGCATATTATTTTGGAGGGCTTCAAGATTTGGCAGTTGATCCAAAACTGCAAAACCCGAAGTACCTGTTGCTATTGAACCATCTTCGGTTTTACATTCCAGAGATCTATCCACAGCTAGAGAAAGTAGTGTTTCTTGACGATGATGTCGTAGTCCAGAAAGACCTCACACCACTATTTTCTCTTGATATGCATGGAAACGTGAATGGAGCAGTCGAAACCTGTCTCGAAGCATTTCATCGTTACTACAAGTTCCTGAACTTCTCTAACTCAATCATAAGCTCAAAGTTTGATCCACAGGCATGTGGATGGGCCTTCGGAATGAATGTTTTTGATCTAATTGCATGGAGGAAAGCAAACGTTACTGCTCGGTATCATTACTGGCAGGAACAAAATGCTGATGGTTTGCTTTGGAAGCCAGGCACTCTTCCTCCTGGTTTATTAACCTTCTATGGGCTAACGGAACCACTTGACCGAAGATGGCACGTCTTAGGATTGGGTTATGACCTGAACATCGACAACCGTTTGATCGAGAGTGCAGCTGTAATTCACTTCAATGGAAACATGAAGCCATGGTTAAAGCTGGGCATAACCAGGTACAAGCCTCTTTGGCAACGTTACATAAACCAAAGCCATCCTTATTTTCAAGATTGCATTACAAGTTAAACTGTACTACTAATTGATTGCAAGTCACTCGAGCAATCTCTTTGGCGCTTCCAACACATTTCACCAATGCTTTCATTGTAGATTCAAAAAGTAGACAATTTTGACTTTGTTAGGAGGTTTTGTTTACTCCACCCTAGTTTCTTGAGAAGAGAAAAAAAAAGAGATGATTTTTATACATTAGAGAAGTTAAAATGTAATGAGGAAAATGGCCCTGGGAATCCATTTTTGCTCCCATCAGCAAGCTGTAGATTTTCTTTTTTTCTTATTTTTACTCCCCTCATTGTCTGCAAGCTATAGATTGTTATTATTTACTTGTCAATTTCTTTAATAATTTGTTCGAACATTTTAGTTATGTAATTGAAATCGATTTATTGTTCATACATATGCTTATATGCTTCAGCTCAATCGTTCCCATTGAATCAAATACCATCTGGGGTTAGGCTTTTAACCTTTTTTCTGAAATTATGTGGTTTTTTTTAGTACAATAACGGTAGAGGGCTTCGAACCACAAACATCGTCGTTAATAACACTCTCGTATGTTAGTTGAGTTATGTTCGCTTTGGCTTTTTCGAAATTAGGTTGAATACAAACAAAAGAACAAACCACCATCCTTGAATGAACTTATCCTCTAAAATCCATGTTGTATGACAAATAGATCTACCAGTGCACCCTTCAAAATGATGGCTTTGATGTTCCAATTGGGATCTTATCTTGTTTTATTACATCAAGCTTAGGAGAGTAACATGAAAGCTATAAATATTTTCTTCTTTGGGTCTTTATTTATTTGTTTGTTCAATAACGATAAAAAAAATTCTTCGAGATTGTCTCTTTTGTGGGGAGCATGTTCCACTGCCCCTTTTAGGAGGTGCTATAACATAGGGAATTTTAAGTACTCGGAATTTCATTTGAACATAAATTGAAGGTTAATCTCCACCGTTAGTTTATTATAGATGTTTTTTCCTTTTTCTTTTTTACTTTCTTATTTACTAGCATTATTACTATAAATTTTGAAAACATACTCAATTTAAGATTTTCTAAAAGTAAAAAAATTAAAATTGGATAAATAGAAGTACGGACAAGATAATAATATTTAAACTTAAATTGATATTATGGTTGTAAAATGTATTGTAGGAAAAAAGGATTCTGTGATTTGTAGCATTACTTCCAGTATGAGCAACCTTGATCTTTTCAAGAACACTTTTCTTTTTGACATTCTCAAAAGTGCTTTAACTCATTTGAAATCGTTATTCTAATAATTGTGAAGTTGAAGTATTTTATACAGCTCCTTTGTTCCACCGACAGATGGTGGCCTTGAGGTTAGCAAATTAGAATTTAGAAATATGAAGCAATCCGATCTACACTCATATAAACCGTATGAAGATTAGACACAAATCTCTTTAACATTTTTTTGGTTGTCTCATTAAACAAGTTTTTGTAGTACTCAATAAACAATTCATTAATGAATTATAATTAACTTTTACTTTAAATTTAAAAATTTCACAGAGTTTAACGGCAACGATTGAAAAATGCCGTTAAAAAATGAGTATTTAGTGAAAAATTGAGGCTTAAACGTAGATAACAAATTGAAATAAAACTCAAATCTTAGAAGTAAATTATAAGATTTTAAAATTTAGGTACTACATTAAAACTAAACTCAAAATTTAACGACTAAAATTGTGGAATTTTGAAACCTGGTGACAAAGGGTAAAAAAATTTCCACAGAATTCATGAGTCGACAAGTCTCAACGAAACCAAATTTAATCTGTGTCAAGTAGCAAGAAGCTAAGACGTTATAATATTAGCAGTTGGTTGGGTTGGTACAACCTCGCCATGTAAGAAACAAAGTAGTGGCCCTCAAGCTGTTGAACTACAAAAATTTACTCCCAATTGAAGCACAATTTTCATATATGCTAAAAATATAGAAACCTAACATCTCAAGTTATCCTACCAGTTGAGGACATGCTTTCGACCCAGAGATCAAAAGTTCAAATAATGAATTGTTTGAACCATCGAGACTAAATAATCGGAAATGTGATACAATAGTCCTGCAATTTATGTTTGAAATAGTCGACCAACCTGTGAATCACTTCTGCAAAAACATCAACACATTGACTTGATAAACAAAAGAACATAACACCAAAAGAACATCTCAGTTTTAAATAGGAACAGAGTTTTGTGAAATCAGTTAGAAAATCTAATACAAATGACGTGCAAGTACTTCATACTCAACGGTAGAAGAGTAGATTATTTAGTCCAACAGAGTAAAATGAGAAATGGTTAGAAATGACTCTCAAATGTTTTCATCTTTCACACTAGCACCCTTTTGGAGAACTTGTTGAAATAGTTTTTCTTAGTCCTTCTCGGTCAAGATTGACTTCGAATAATAAACTATCAATTATTTAGACTTTCTCGATTGAATCTTTGCTAGAATGGGCATCGAGATTGTATGCAATCTTTTCCAAACCTTAGGTAATTTTTTCAAATCTTCTCCAAATTCTCAAATCTTAATATATATATATAAGGAACAATTATAAGGAACAATCTCAACTGGGAAAGACTGGAAAACTATTTCAACGAGATCTCTAAAAAGGTGAAAACTATTTCAAATTTCTGATTAAAATCAAATATAGAAATATAGGGGAATAGAAAAAAGAAATTTCAAAAAATGTTCATAAAAGTGGACATGAATTATTAATGTTTCATCGCAAGTTCAATAATGTTCTGAAGGAGGTTGTTCAAACGCCTATCACAATTCAAAAGTCAATGGCGCAGCGCTGACGGGCTCAGTTGGCGGCCAGAGGGTGCGCTGTCGCCACTCGCCAGCACAGTAAAAGCTATTTCAGCCAGCACCTTCTCTATAGGGCTATTCATAAGCATGGCAGCAAATTTAATGGGGACGACTTTGTGTAATAATTCAAGCACCAATTCAATTATATTTTAATGAACTTCATTTCATACGCTAAAATAAGGACAAGCATCTCCCTTAACCAACCATTCACAAGTATACACCAATATTATGTTTGGTACCCCTCAAGTAAATGTTAAAACTACAAACATAAGCACATGTAAACTGAATGGAAATCAATCCATTACCGAATGCTTAAGACCATTTCCATCTCATTATTAATATAACAAATAGTCTAAAGCTGTTAAAAGGATAAATAATTAGTTTTTCCAAACCAATAACTGACCCTCTTTTACTCTATTTTCACCATCCTATGTTAGAAGGTTCTTTTTTCTCTTTTTTCTCTAAAGAATATTAGATCATATAAAAGATGAGATTCGAACTTACAACCACGGTTGTAAGAGGGAGTAAACATGCCTTAAAATAAAAATGAGATGTCATAACATTATACATAGAATCTCAACCCTATCTAAAAATTAGAAAGAAAAAAGGTATTCCATATCTGAATTTTAAAGATAATTCTCAAAATTAACCATTATCTTTAGTTAATTGTCAATGCTTCCTCCTTGAAGCAAAAGACCTCTAAAGAACAAATAAGAAAACTAGTTCACCTGACGGAGGCAGATTATATTTCGTGTCCAGATTATAGTTGAACCTCTCACGTTTAGAATTATGGGGAATATTTTCTTCTAATTCCTGACAAAAAGCAAAATCCATGAGAAGAGTATTGAGAACCTACCTAATGAATCTAAACTGAGCAATTAATAATATGTTTGTTTTATCCCAATTACCCTTTTATAATTAACTCCAGAAGCAAAACTAGTTTTTTAAATCAAGAATTGAAACTTTTCAAACCTATCCTAAAAGAGGAACTATGTCATTTTTCTTGCAGTAGAAAGAGAGTATGAATCTCCAATAACTTCCGAGTTTACCTGACATCAAAAGATAAGTTTAATCTAAGTCTGAGTAGTTCACTCTCTTATTCATGCATTCAAGACTTTACCTGCAATATGCTTTCTCTGCATCCAGAACGCCCTGAGTGGATGAATAATTTAGTTAATTTCCATAAAACTAGCACGAGGGAAAAGTAATTAGGATCCATAAATTACAAGTTTGAACCTTGATAATTAAACTGGCTGCATCCTTGTGTAAAACCTCATTGTATTCGTGGCAGGCCAGACTCTGGGGAAAAACAAAAGAAAAAAAATACTTTTGCGTCATAATCTTGACCTACACATTCTTTTTCCTTTTTTTTAAGAGAGTAAATGAAAACATACTTGGACACAATTAGGGCAGCCGGTCTCTCCTAAGCAGCGGCAAGAGGTGAGAAGTTCAAAAGCAGCGTTCAACAGCTCTATGAAAACGGGTTGAATCTGTCACATGTTCAGTTAAGTTCTTAGTATTAAAAACCAAAAAGAAAAGGAATTGACCTGACACCTAACATACAAGCATAAATGGAGCAGCTACAATTTCACGTTGCTCACCTGCAGTGACAGACCAGTTCCTCCAGGATGTTGATCATACAACAGAATTCTTTCTGGAAAATAGCGAGTATCATGAGGATTTGCACATTCAGGAGCCAAGTCTGACATGTTGCATATTATGCGTCTGTAAGAGACTACTCGATGAGTTGAAAAACTACTAAACTTAAGTTAAAGGATTAACAAAAGAGCAGATTACATTTGAAGGTTCTTTTTTTCTTTATAATTTCTTTCATTTGGTGAGAAACTTGCCTATCCAAAGCTCCAACTCGTGTGTTTTAAGTTCATTTGAAACTAACTTTTAAGGAGACAAGTTAGAGGTATGCTCAGTGAGCCAACATGTTTTAATGGAAGAGATTAAGTTGCGAAAAGAGTAAGAAAGTGAACACCAAGAAGAACATGGGAATTTGGCCAAATCAAAAGATCTCTCCTCAATAGCTATCTGATAGAGTCTCGATTATGTATTCACTATTTTGGCTCAAAGTAGCCTAGGAAGCCGAGACCTCCTCCCTCTTACAAGCTTAACAAGCTCAATTCTAAATAAAAAGTTTTCATACTCCTCTTTGCTTCTACTTCCTATCTTTATAACAAACAGCCATCCCCCTACTAACAAAATTTGTTAACAGATTTGATCCCTATTTGGTGGCCCCAATTCTAACTAATTTTATTCTCTCCCACATTTACATTTGTACCCTTCTTCCCAATCTTCTTATTAGCTCTTCTTTCATACTTTCTAAATATGGGAGGTCTATCATTACCCTCCACCCAAAGCACCACCTTGTCCTCAAGGTGAAAGTCAGGGAATTGCTCGGCTATTTGTGCTCCTCCTTCCCATGTTGCATCTTCTATTGGTAAATCTTCCAACTGTATGAGTACTTCAAAGTCATTAGGTGATGATATAGTTGAACCAATCTTTCGAACTCCCAAAACTGACATTGGTTTGAGCTGCTTTCTGAATAGCCCCACCGTTGGTGAAGAGAATCGTGGTAATATGGTCCCCTCGGCTTTCCTTAATTGTGAAACATGTATTACCGGATGTATGCTGACATTGTGAGGTAGGTCAAGCTTATATGCCACTGGTCCGGCCTTTTGGATTATTTGAAAAGGTCCAATGTAGCGCAGTGCTAGTTTTGGGTGCTTGTGCACCACTAATGATCCTTGACGATATGGCTTGAGCTTGATGTACACCCAATTCGAGACTTCAAAGTTCACTTCTTGTCGTTTCGAATCTGCTAGAGCCTTCATTCTTTATTGCATTGCTTCTAACGTTTTCTTCAACTGCTTGAGCATCCCATCTCTGTTTTTGAGTAGCACGTCTACTTCTCCTACTATGGCATTCCCCTGTGCATAATGAATGAGTGTGGGTGCTGGTCTGCCGTATAATACTTCGTAAGGTGTTCGTTTGATGGCTATGTGGTAAGATGTGTTATAATTATATTCAGCCCATGCTAGCCACTTGTGCCATTGTGAAGGAGTTTCCATGGTAAAGCAGCGAAGGTATGCTTCTAAGCCTCAATTGACCACTTCTGTTTGTCCATCCGTTTGTGGATGGTAGGATGAGCTCCTCTTAAGTTGCGTTCCCATCAATTTAAATAATTCTTCCCAAAACAGGCTAGTGAACACCTTATCTCTGTCAGATATAATGCTTCTTGGTACTCCATGCAATCGTACAACTTCCTTCATGAACAAAGTAGCCACGGTTGCTGCGGTATAGGGGTGGCGAAGAGCGATGAAGTGTGCATATTTGGATAGCCTATCAACCACCACAAGGACTGAGTTGTATCCTTCGGATTTTGGAGAACTGAGTTGTATCCTTCGGATTTTGGAGAACTGAGTTGTATCCTTCGGATTTTGGCAGCCCCTCTACAAAATCCATGCTGATATCTTGCCAGGTGAGCTCGGGTATTGGCAGGGGTTGTAGCAATCCAGCAGGGGCTAATGCCAAATACTTGGCTTGTTGACAGACAGAGCAATCCCCTACAAATTCCTTCACTCTTGCTTTCATCCCTGTCCAAAAGAACTCCTTTAACCGTTGATATATTTTCACTACTCCATTGTGCCCTCCAATTGGATTGTTGTGGAATTCTTATAAGAGTAATGGGATGGTAGGTGACTGCGGTGGAAGCACAATACACTGCTTATATAGTAGGAGTTCTCCCTGAAGTGCATACCCTCGGGGATGTGGTTGCTTTGCTCGGATGTTATCCCGGATTGCTCTTAGTTCCGGATCCTGCTCAATTTGGCTAGTGAACACCTCCTGATTAAGGGCACGCATCACGCTGATCATTGTCATTTCCATCGTGGTAGGTAGCCTAGACAATGCATATGCGGCCGAGTTCTCCATCCCTTTCTTATACTCGATTTCGAACTCATATCCTATTAATTTAGCCACCCATTTCTGGTATTCCCCTGCTATAATACGCTGCTCTAATAAGAATTTGAGGCTTTTCTGATATGTCCGCACAATGAATCTTCTTCCCAATAGATAAGGACGCCATTTCTATACAGCCATGACTATAGCAATCAGCTCTCATTCGTAAGCAGCCTTGAGTCGATGCGTAGGTGGGAGGGCCTTGCTGAAGTATGCTACCGATCTTCCTTCTTGCATTAATACTGCTCCAACTCCTACCCCGGATGCATCTGTTTCTATTATGAATATTTGATTGAAATCAGGGAGCTTGAGGGTAGGGAGTTGGGCCATCCGCTGCTTCAAGACCTCGAAGGCCTCCCGAGCTTCCTTGTTCCACTATAGTTTGTCCTTCTTGAGCTGCTGTGTTAAAGGGAAAGCAAGCGAACCATAATGGGATACAAATTTGCGGTAGTATCCTGTTAACCCAAGGAATTCCCTGAGTTGTTTAACTGTTGTTGGGGTTGGCCATTGGAGCATAGCTTCCACCTTCGATAGATCTGCTGCCACTCCCTCTTCTGATATAATATGCCCCAAATAATCGATTTTCCTTGCCCCAAACGTACACTTCTTAAGATTGGCCATAAATTGGTTATCATACAATGCTTGCGATACCAAGGATAGATGTTGCACATGATCACATAAAGAAGAGCTGTAGATTAGGATATCATCAAAGAATACTAACACAAATTTTCTTAAGTATGGGTGCAAAAGGTCATTCATTACCGATTGAAATGTAGATGGGACATTTCTCAATCCGAATGGCATGACTAGAAACTCGTAATGGCCTTCATGAGTGCGGAATGTTGTTTTATGTATGTCTGAAGGGGCCACCCAAATTTGATGGTATCCAGACTTCAAGTCAATCTTGGAGAAGACTCGTCCACCGGCCAATTCATCAAGGAGTAGTTCAACCATTGGGATAGGGAAATTGTCTGGCACCGTGACTTGGTTCAATGCCCTATAGTCAACACAAAACCGCCAGCTTCCATCCTTCTTCTTTACTAATAACACAGGGCTTGAAAAAGGGCTTACGCTGGGTTGAATGATCCCGGCAGTGAGCATCTCTTCAACCAACTTCTCAATCTCGTCCTTCTGGATTTGTGGGTACCTATATGGTCTAACATTCATTGGTCCTGCCCCCGGCTTGAGTTCAATGTGATGTTCATGATGCCGCACTAGAGGTAGCCCCTCAACTGTCTAGAAAACGGATTGGTATTTTTTTAAAATCTCTTGTATTTCAGGTTGTGGTTCCACTTTTGATCGATCTCCTTCATCCTTTTCAAAAGTCAAGAGTGAGTTTAGCTCGAGTAGAATGCCCTGACCCCCTCCTTTTACCAATTTCATCATCAACTTTAACGAGATTTGAGCTTTCATCAGGCTGCAGTCTCCTTGCAAGTGTACCCGCCAATCACTTACTTGAAATTCCATCTCTGATGTTCCCTAATCGCATTCGACCCGTCCCAAAGTCATCAACCATTGCACTCCCAATACCACATCAACGCTGCCCAGGGGCAAAGGGAAGAAGTCATTGATAACAGTCAAGTTAGGGAGATTAAGAATTACCCCTTTGCAGATACCCGTCATTCTCACCGATGCTCCTGTCCCCAACATTATCCCATAACTTGTCGTTGGCGTCTGTGGTAGTTTCTGGGTCGACACTAGTTCGTTGTCGATGAAGTTGTGTGATGCACCGCTGTCGATGAGGACGATCACGTCCTTGTCTCCTATAGCTCCCCTGACTTTAATCGTTCGGGGTGAGTCGATTCCTGTCAAAGAATTTAAGGACAACTCCGCCGCCTCTTGCTCGCTAGTCTCCACCACCATCGATTCCAATGTAGTCGTCATGGGCATTTCGGCCTCCCCTGATTCTTCCTCTGTTTCATTTGTCCCAGCTCCTTCTTCCTCATCGTGATATAACAAGATGCTCAACTCCTTCCTTTTACAACGGTGACCCGGTGTATATTTCTCTTCACATCAGTAGCAAAGTCCCTTATCCCTCCGATTTTGCATCTCACTGTCGGACAGCTGTTTGAAAGCTTCGGCCATGAACGATTTTCCGTCGATAACTTTTAATGTAACAGAGTTTGAAGATGTACCTAACGTGCGGGTCGAGTTGAGAGAGATTGTCTGGGCGGCCGACTGTGTGTTCTGACTTAAGTTGGAGTCGGGTTGACCCATGGTCGAATTGAGCCCCGAGTTTGAAGACGCGCCTATAGACTTTGGTGGGTTCGAGCTGCCCCATTTTTTTCTTCGGGCTTCCTCCGTATCTTCTATTATTTGGGCCATCCTCATTTTTTCCTTTAGCCCAATTAATTTGAACATTCTCATTTCAATTTGTATGTCTTCTTTCAGCCCACTAACAAACTTACTCTTTAACGTCTCGTTTGAAAGGTCCTTCAACGGCCTTGAAAGTTGCTCGAATCGCCGTCGATATGCTCGCACACTGCCGTCCTGCTTCAAGGTCAAAAACTGTGCTCTCCGATCTTCCTCTTTGACTAGTAGGAAACGTAGTAGGAGTTGCTCTTTAAACTAGGCCCAGGTATCCATCGACGTTCTCTCTTCTTCCCACTGATGCCACTCTAATACTTCTCCTTCCAAACACAAAATCGCAGCTTCAATCTTGTCCTTCTCCGATAATCGGTTCACAACAAAATACCTTTCGACTCTATGAAACCATCCCATCGGGTTTTCCCCTGGTTCCCCTTTGAATATTAGTATTTCCAGCTTACGCAATCTCATATCGAACAACGGCACTTCCCTTCTTTCGTTGCCTTCCTCCCTTGCCGGTTGTTTACCTCTGTCTGTCACTGTCCTCTCCGATGATCCTGATTCCCTCTCCTTGGCTATTTCCGATTTCTTCGACCAGACTTCCAATGCTCGGATCATCTTTTGTTCTATAGTCTCCCCCAAGGATTCGATCTTTGCAGTCATCATGTTCTCAGTAATCTGCTGCATCTCCTTAAACCTCTGATCCATTCTGTTTTCCATTCCAACTAGTAGTAAGGTGAGTTGTTCTTCCACAGCTGATAGTCTTGCCTCCATCTTCTTCACCATACCCTTTCCCACGAATCAAATGTCTCTAATACCAGATTGATAGAGTCTCGATTATGTATTCACTATTTTGGCTCAAAGTAGCCTAGGAAGCCGAGACCTCCTCCCTCTTACAAGCTTAACAAGCTCAATTCTAAATAAAAAGTTTTCATACTCCCCTTTGCTTCTACTTCCTATCTTTATAACAAACAGCCATCCCCCTACTAACAAAATTTGTTAACAGATTTGATCCCTATTTGGTGGCCCCAATTCTAACTAATTTTATTCTCTCCCACATTTACATTTGTATCCTTCTCCTCAATCTTCTTATTAGCTCTTCTATCATACTTTCTAAATATGGGAGGTCTATCACTATCCTTACCATTGTATATACTATTTTTTCTCCCAAACCATATCCCACAGTAGTGCTTTGATGGCATTCATCCGTATGATTCTTGCTTTCCTCTCAAACCACACAAACGGATGAAAGTAAAAGAAGAAAAGAGCACACAACCTTTACGTGGAATACCCTAGAACCGGAAGAAAAAACCACAATACAGAGAACTTTTATTATTTTCTAATAACACATACAAGAAAGGACACTGATATAAATAGATTGGTCGGAAACCCTAATATAGACCAGGGCAAAGCTAAATCACTAAAATGCCCTTATGACTAAAACCCTCTAATTTCAACACTCCCCCTCAAGTTGGGACATAAATATCAATCAGACCTAACTTGCTAATACAAAAATCAAAGCTTTGCCTAAGTAACCCTTTTATGAGGATATCTGCAACTTGTTGACTAGAAGGAATGTACGAAATACAGACTAGAAAGAATGTACAAAATACAGACTAGAAAGAATGTACGAAATACAGACATTGCCACTATCCAGTCTTTCTTTAATGAAGTGTCTATCGATTTCCACATGTTTTGTCCTGTCATGTTGAACCGGATTATTCACTATGCTTATTGTTGCTTTATTGTCACAATAGAGCTTCATCGAAAGATCACTAACTTGATGGAGATCCGATGGAACTTTCTTCAACCAAATTTCTTCACATATTCCTAGACTCATAGCCTCGTATTCTGCTTCAACACTACTTCTAGTAACCACTCCTTATTTCTTACTTCTCCAAGTAACGAGATTTCCCCATACAAAGGTATAGTACCCAGATGTTGACTTTCTGTCTACAATAGAGTCTGCCCAGTCAAAGTCGGTATAAGCTTCAATGCATCGTTTGTCAGTTTTTCTGAACATCAAACTCTTACTAGGAGTAGTTTTTAAATATCTCATGATGCGTTCCACAGCCTTCATATGCTCTTCGTAAGGTGCTTGTATGAATTGACTAACTACCCTGACAGCGTAGGATATATCCGGTCTAGTATGAGATAGGTAAATTAATTTCCCGATTAGACGTCAGTATCTCTCTTCATTGACTGGAACTCTGTTAACAGAATCACCAAGCTTAGCATTGGATTCTACAGGAGTATCAACGGGCTTACATCCGGTCATACCTGTTTCTTTTAATAAATCAAGTGTATATTTCTGTTAAGAAACAGAAATCCCCTCTTTTGACCGTGCTACTTCCATTCCTAGAAAATTCCTTAATTTCCCAAGATCTTTAATCTCGAACTCCTCAGCCATTTTCCTTTTTAGCCAGATAATCTCGGTGGCATCATCTCCTGACAAAACAATATCATCCATGTACACAATAAGAACAACAATCTTCCCTGATACTGACCTCTTTATGAACAAAGTATAATCAGAGTGCCCTTGAGTAAAACCTCGAGACTTAACAAAGATAGTGAATCTGTCAAACCAAGCTCTTGAAGATTGTTTCAACTCATACAGGGACTTTCTTAATTTAAACACTTGGTGATCAAACTGAACCTCGAAACCCGACAGAGGACTCATGTAGACTTCCACTTCTAATTCACCATTAAGAAATGCAATTTTTTACATCGAGCTGATGGAGAGGCCAGTCTTTATTCAAAGCTACTAAAAGAAGAATACGGATGGTAATTAGCTTTGCTACAAGAGAGAAATTCTCTGAGTAGTCTATTCCAAAGGTTTGAGTAAACCCTTTAACAACCAACCCAACCTTGTACCTGTCAAGCGTCCCATCAGACTTATACTTTATAGTGAACACCCACTTACATCCAACTGTCTTACGTCCTTTAGGAAGAGAAACATGATCCCAAGTATTGTTTTTCTCAAGAGCTCTCATTTCCTCCATAACCGCAGCTTTCCACTCGGGAATCTCCATTGCCACATGTATACTGTTTGGTATCATTAATGTATCCAGGCTCGTAGTAAGAGCCTTGAACTTAGGGGACAAATTACAGTAAGACAGATAATTGTGCATAGGGTACTTAGTGTAAGATCTAATACCTTTCCTCAAAGCAATGGGAAGATCAAATGAGGCATCATGACTTTTTATTTTGTCTGACCCTTTATCAAGAACATCACATTCAGTCTCCTGCTATAGAGTTCCATCCTCTGATATTCCTTTCACACACTCATCCTTACCTGCAACATTATCACTTTTTGGAGTTGTTTCCTCAAATCTGTCACTCTCAATTGCATCAGCCTCGCACATGGTTTCCTTGGTACAATCGTCGGTACAGTCAGAAGTATTGTCATTCTCACCCACATTACATATATCATTTTCAGCACAAACATCAATATCATTAAAGACAAGAGTACGAGTACCTTGAGCTGAAGTTGGGTCCAACTAATGGACTGAAACCGGAGAGACAACAGGTGGTACTATTTCCTTCTTAAGATTCTTCCTGTAGTATGTTATCCACGGGACTTGTTTGGTAGGTAGGATAGTGTCGTTAACACTCAGGATAGGTTCAGGTTCAGGGAGTAAATATAATGAAATCGAAGATGTGGACCAATTAGTCTCTTCACTAGAACTCTCCCCCTGAAGATGACTAATGGGAAAGAAGGGCTGATCCTCGAGAAAAATAACATCCATTGAAATGAAATACTTTCGTGATGATGGATGGTAACACTTATATCCACGTTGATGATGAGGATATCTGACAAAGACATTTCTGAGCACGAGGGGTAAATTTGGTGCGATTAGGACCATGAGTATGAACAAAGACAACACAACCAAACACTCGGAGAGGGACGTCAGGAGTAAAGCATGTGGTTTGGTATGGCTCTTTGAAACACTCAAGAGGAGTATGAAATTTTAGAACATGTGAAGGCATGTGATTAATCAGATGTGCTGCAGTTAAGACAACATCCCCCATAAATATGACGGAACGAGCAACCTCAACTAGATGATGATTTTTCCGTTCAGCCATCCCATTTTGTTGAAGAGTATACACACAAGAACTTTGGTGAACAGTCCCTTTAGATGCCAAAAATTCACGAAAGGTATTGTTGAAGAACTCCCGCCTGTTATCAGGATGGATGGCAATTTGGTGTTAAACTGAGTTTCCACAATGGTATAGAACTGTTGGAACACCGACGATACCTCTGACTCATCAGTAAGGAAGATAACCCAAGTAAGTCGAGTGTGATCATCAATGAAGGTTCCAAACCAACATTTGCCGGTAGAGGTGGTGATGGGTGAAGGACTCCAAACATCACTATGGATAAGAGTGAAAGGTTTAGATGGCTTGTAAGACTGAGACTGAAACAAGACCCGATGTTGTTTAGCACGAATACACACATCACAAGTCAAAGAGGAGACATGAGCATTATGAAACAAATGAGGAAATAAATATTTCATATATTGAAAACTAGGGTGCCCAAGGCAAAAATGCCATAACATGTAATCTTTTTCAGATGTAGAAAAACAAGAAGAAACAAAACTAGCCATATTACTATTCCTAGAGGAGGTATCAGCATTAAGGAAATAGAGCCCCTATTGTGCCGGGTAGTGCCAATCGTCGTCCCCGAGCTCAGGTCCTGAAATAAAACAATATCACGTGAGAAAACAACTTGACAACCTCGATCTCTCGTAATCTTACTGATAGACAACAAGTTGTAAGATATTTTTGGGACATGTAACACATCTTGTAAAGTTAATCCCTCAAACGGGGAGAGATGACCCTTTCATGCAACAGGAGCGAAAGACCCATCTGCAATCCTAATTCTTTCATTGCTAGCACTCAGACGATACAAAATAAATTGATCAAATGAGCCAGTTAAGTGATCCGTAACTCCCAAATCAAGAATCCATGGTTTTTTACCACTTATACTAATAAGACCAAATGACTGAATCGTACCTGACTGGGCAATAGCACTGATACCGACAGCACCAGACTCATCCTAATTGTTCACCTGAGGTTGAGGTTGAGAATTACCATTTGTTGAATTACTCACAAGAGCTCGTCCAGAATTTGACTTATCATATTACCGACGCCGTCTACTATTCGGATCATGCAACTTCCAACACTGATCTTTAGCATGCTAAAGCTTTTTGCAGTGTTCACAAACCAGAGGTTTACTACTCTGTTTGTCACCATCAAGTCCAGATGACTTTGCTTTAAACGCAGCGGAATCTGTGGAAGAAATAGGAAGGTTATTCGTAGCACTTGACCTGTCTTTCTCGAAACGAACTTCAAAGCAGACTTCCATGAGGGAGGGTATTGGTCGCTATCCCAATATTCGACTATGCACTGTATCAAATCTAGAGTTCAAGCCAGCAAGGAAATCATAAACCCGATCTGTTTCCTCAATCTTTGAGTACTGCACTCCACCACAAGGACAGTCCCAACACTGATCCCGGCTGGATCTCTAAATTTTGGGTTCCAACACTGGGGGAAACCACAAGTTGTCTGTTCGACGGCACCCGATTGGAACGACGCTGTCTGGAAGTTGCTCATCCCAATCGGGTCTACTGCCGGCTGGGCTCCATTCAATTGGTCGGCTCTGGTAGGGTCGGCTAGCTTGAGGAGGTGAAAGGCTGTCTGAAAATACCGTTCTACGGTAGTCTGCACAGCAGTGGCTATGTCGACGACGGGGCCGCCACCATCGCCCGCTGGTTGTGACTCCCCTGATTGATTTTCATTGATGACGGCTAGGGTTTCATCACGATGCTCCGATACCATGATGAAAGTAAAAGAAGAAAAGAACACACAACGTGTACGTGGAAAACCCTAAAACAGGGAGAAAAAACCACGATCTAGAGGACTTTTTATTATTTTCTAATAACACATACATGATACAAGAGAGGATACTGATATAAATAGACTGGTAGGAAACCCTAATACAGACCAGGGCAAAGCTAAATTACTAGAATGCCCTTAGGGCTAAAACCCTCTATTTTCAACACAAACCATGTCCACGTAACAGCTAGACCAAGTTGCTCTTCGCCAAGCAATTAATTCCCACGAGCATGGAATTCAGTTTTCGTTCATTACTGGAAGCCAAAAGTTAGAGTAATAGATTTCTTTCTGAATGATAGCTCGGTTTTCCATGAGACTTTGTTTTTCGAAGACTATACGTCTCATAGTCTCCTCTGGTCTCCAAGGCAAGGTGCACCAACGTAGCAGTTGAATATAAGAGCTCCTTTTCTGCATCCTTTCAGCTGTATTGAGCTCTCTAATTAAGTTGACCAGCAGACATATTTGATCTTTCATTGGCACTCAACGCTTCCAGTCAACCAAAATATTTTCTTACCTAAATACTTGCTTTCACAGAAAATTTTCAACTTTCTGAAAAATCTGGAAGCTAGACTCTTGAGGGAAAAAAATCTACAAAATTCAACAATATACATATTCACTAAACCTCTGTTTACTCATTTATTGTCTAATCCACATCCTTCTGCTTCTAGTATATATCTTTACCCTGCGCTAGAAGACTAAACTCCCCAAGATAATCAAATTTTTGCTTAGTTGGTAACTTTAGGTAGGATAAATACCATAGATTTTGTCCAAATATCTTCTTCTGTGATTCCTACTATGGTGCATGCAGCTTAGGACCTTGATCTACAGAGCTGTCCCTTCTCTACAGTTTCAGAACAGATTCTCTGTCTTGGGTACATTTTGTATTAGTAGGGCCCCACCTAGAGGATGTAGGGAGATGGTCGAGGGAGGTGCTTGTTACCCCCACCCCCACAGTTACAGGCGCTCATTACACCAACATGCTATATTTACATGTTCGGCAATACAGGGTCCAAAAGGGAAATCTTTAAAAGAAGATCTTAAACACATTACAACGCAAGACTTACAATGGCACTACATTCAGAAGAGCATGTGAAGCAGCATGCAAGCCTGCACGAAAGTCAAAGTTTTTCCTTTTCACCTCTTCTTTTATTGATTGTGGTACTGGAACCCAGACTGCCTGCTTAGCTTTAGCAAGGAAAAATAAAATAAGCAGGAAAAAATAGGAGTTTTTTTTTTTATTATTATTTAAAAAAAGAATGAAGAAGAAGAACTTGATGCCGAGGCCAATTGATTAAAGAATGAGTCAAGAATATCCTAATTTTTCAAAGATCACCTGAGAGTTGTATGAATATTTTGGAAGTGAGAGGTTCAGTGTGTCAATAATTTGATTACTTCCTTTCTGTATTTGATAGAAACCAAACCAAGTGGTGGTAACTCTACAATCATTTGCTTGTGCAGTTGTCTTTGAGGGCGGAATATTTGGAGCTCTCCTTGGATAGGCCTAATTATCAACATGACACTAATTAGAATTGAGAACTACGGAACAATACTGTAAAAAGGCTTTTTAGGGTTTAAATTCACGTCACATTATCCATCTAAAATGCCAAAGCCACAATCCTTTAAAATAAACCAATTACAATTCTAAAAGAGAAAGATACACACCAAAATCCAAATTTAAGAAGATATGATATCAAAATGCAGATGTGAAAGTTCAGAAAGATGGTAGTAAAAGAATAGATAATAAGTCAAACATACCAAATTACCATCAATAACATGAATGTCAGTGTAATCGCGTGTTTTTGTGTAATATTTTAGATCAGCTTCTTCACAGAAAGCAAGCATAGTCGACAAATTCAAGCTTTTGACAAGATATGTTCGCCCTTGATGCATGTAGACAGCACCTTCATATACCTGAACCACACAGCCGAAAACCTATATTGTTAGATTCATCGAGCAATCAAGCAACCAATGAATAGAAATGAAAGGGATCCACCCTGACAGCTTTTATTATTCTCTTTGAATAAAAAATTAGAAATGATTTTGTTTATGTGCATAAATGGTTTTATACCGAAGCAGCAGTCACCTGAAAGAAAGCCTTGCTTTCCTCAATCTCTTCGAGAATTTCATTTTGACGCTGGTCTACAACTTTGTATCTCTCTGCTTCAATGGCTCGGATACTAACTGAGCGGGAAGGCATTTTCTAGAAAAATTAAAAAAAGGAAACATAAAATAATAGTTCAACTAACCACAGGTTTGTATCGAAATACAATTTCTGGTGAGTGATATAAGCTTTACAAAATCCATCATCCAAATGAACAGAGTTTGAATCAATTGAGAAAATATTACCTCTTGCCCAATATAGTTCCATATACTTTTGGATGAACCACATGATGACTCAGCAATCAAATCTCCTCTATTTTTCAGAGACATTAGGGCAGTGTTTAAGCCAGGACCAAAAAAATTCTGATCATAAGCCACACATACTGGGTGTTCATATGCAGCACACAACAAATGCTGTTCAAGAACCTATGAAAGCAGCATCAAGAAATATGGAGACTAAAACTTCGCCGAAGCAGGGAGTGGGTACAAATTTAAAGCATTTCTATAAAATTTGGAACCTGTTGGTTTTTAGCATCAATATGGCAGCACTCAATTGGGCTCCCAAAAAGTTTTTCAGGGTGTTTCACGAAATATTGGTCAAGAGGCCCTTCAAATGCAACATACACAGAAAGAGAAGTCTTTTCTCTCCTTCCTGCCCTGCCTGCTTGTTGCCACAAGCTTGAAAAGAATACAGCATGGAGGAACATAAAGATATGAAACCAAAAGAACCGAATTATGGACAAGTCAAAAGACCAAGGATAACAGAAAAGATTAAGGAACTATACCTGGCAATACTGCCAGGAAAACCCAGATGCAGAGTTGCATCAATATGGCCTACATCAATACCCAATTCAAGGGCATTTGTCGCAGCAACGCCACAAAGGTTTCCCCCAAAAAAGTCACTCTCAATTCTCCTCCTATCCTGCTCGGTTTGTATTCCAACTCAGAAAATATGCACTTCATGGACAAGTTAAATTACAATAACAAGCATATCATGGGAGAAGCCAGCAGACAAAATTTTGCAGTAGGACCAAATCAAAATTTCTTAAATCCTGGTTTCCATTCCACAATACAAACATAAATCTATAGAGATAAATAATTCTCGAGTTTCAACAATAGAGGATATCTCATATACCTCAGCAGTGTATCCAGCACGATAAGCACACACAGACTGAACCAGATGGGGTGCACTCTCCTTGAGAATTTCACGCCTATAACAATGAAAAGAGTAGTTGCAAAATTGAGTTGGAACTATCTCTAAGCAGCGAAGTGAAATTAAAGCAAGCATAAGTGATAATATAAAATATTGAAACCAAAAATCCAGAATAGTCACAACAGGATAAAAATATCAGTATCACCTACGTGTAGCATAAAACGAGTTCACAAAGTTTACGAGTTTTACAAAAAGCAATGCAGCGAAGTCCATGCAGAACCATTTCTGCAAAAAGCCTCGCAATGTCCATAATTGGGCTGAAAAGGCAAACAAGGAGTTAAATGATATAATAAAGAGATTGGTCCTCATCCACTGAAGTCACTAGATATGAAAGGTTGTTGCCTTGGATTTCTAACTGTCATGTTCTTTTTAGTACTCTGCGGAGAATCAATACCTCTCTGATAATTTTTCAAGGCCTGTACCACAGAAAGAAGCAACAAGGGAAAATAAGAATAACTTTATCATGAAAATTTATGTTCACAGACGTACAAAGAGCACCATAATAGGATTCCAGAGGATGAAAAGTTTTCTGGCAGACGGACTTCCATTGTTTTCAATCAGCTCTAAGCTTGACAGATTTCCAAGTTCCTGAAGCATTACAAAAAGGGCATATTTCAATTCATTTACACATTCAGAAACAATGAACTCAAATTTGATTTCACTTTGATCTAATATGACTGTGAAAATGACATGCAAGGATATAATAATTGCCAGTCACTAAAACTAAAAGTGAGATTAAGATGAGAGAAATTAGAAGGTTAAGAGCACTTCTTAGACACAACATTTATATTTGGCATTTTGGCTACAATTTAGAAGCATTTAAGAAAGCCAGCAATTAGCAGTACCTCCAAAGAAGCAATTTTTCGGTGATTTTCTTTACATATCAAGTTCTTTTAGTTTAAGCCCTACATTCTTAATCTCTCCTGAGATACTTCTTTCATGGATTACTCTTTATACACTCTCTTCTTACCAATCTCTCTAGATTTTCTATAGATTCATACTTTCCTTATTAATCTCTCTCTTCATACACATTTTTTCTAACTATGCTCTCTGTATATTAATGTCTCTGCAACCAATGTCTCACATATCTCTTCATTTTTGCATTTTCCCCCCCAATACTAATGTTTTTGTATTAGTAAATTATTGGTTGTAAAATTATTTTCGAAGCAAATATCAATCAACTAAAAAGCACATTCAAGTAGATCAAACAAAATACTTCTGTTTTGACTCTCATTCATTATGCAATTTTTAACAAAATACTTATAGTAGGAACATAAGCACTTGTAAAGCCCTCTCATATACAATCTGGTAAACCTGGATTGAATCTTATCCATCATGTTGGCACTGTTTTGACTCTCATTCATTATGTCGACATAAGACACTAAACTAAATTATATCAAAGAAAACAATTAAGTTCGAGTAGAAAAGACATACATGGCACTGCTGCACTACTGAAGATGCTTCTATACATTTTCAAAAGAGTTTCACGACCAGTAGGCATCTAGACTAAAGTACATGGTTTTTAGCAATGGTCAGAACAATTACCATACAATGTTCACGGGGATTTGCAGAGGTTGCTGTGCAGAATATAAAAGAAGGATCACTTCCATACACTGCATGATAAATCAGATTTTGTTTGATAACAAAATTAGAGTTGAATATGGAAAACTCCCTTAATTTTCATTTACACACAAGGTGGTTATACAGACCGTGAGAGCATAGTCGGCGAAGTCTCCGTAGTATTAGTGCGGTATGACATCCAAATGCTCCCTTATAAGTATGAGCCTCGTCAATGACTATAAACCTGAGTAAAAATAATCAACTGATTAAGTCTTGAGGTAAATGTGCACAAGGTTAACAATTTAATTTTTTTTTTTTTTTTTGGTAAAAGAAACATTTCATTGGTAAATGAAATAAGGGGAGGATCCCAAAAACATAGGATGATTACATAATAGAGCGCCAATTACTGACCAAAGAAGATAAACTAAAGTGAGTAAAAGTGATGTAGGAACACAATCTTTTGTTAGTTATTTTAAAGTTTAGCTGTATTTTCCTTTAAGTTTGATTGTATAACCAGTTACCTACTAAACCGGTCATCTTTAGTGTATTGTAACTGGTTGGCACCCTATATAAAGGGCTGCTTTGTTTCATCTGGGGATTGAATAAGATTTGAGGTATTTTTTCTTCCCTTGTGTGTGCATCAGGTGGTATCAGAGCCCCCAATCCAAGGCTGACTTGTCATATTCGGATCCTTATTTCCCTTCAATCACCATGGTTGCGGAAGCTTCCTCCAATCTCGAAGGCCGTTTGAATGATGTTGAACTAGCAGTCGTGGACATCAATAAACAGCTCACTACCATCACCAAAGCCAATAGAGAACCTTACACTTCAGATTAATTCCTTCACTTCCACCCGCTCGACTCCAAGAATTCCCACCGAAAGTAGAGCCAATCTTCAAGATAGTTCTCAAGAACGTAGGTTGATAAGGTTTAATGACCTTTCTTTGCTTGGTTTTATGGGAGATGATTCTGACTCCTCGGAAGATGATGAAGTATTAGTGCAAAAAATGCATCAAAGATTTTCAAGAACGCAAGTGGGAGGCCAAGAATTCCGAGAATAACCCGATTACAAGATCAAGATGGATCTACGACCTTTTAATGGTTGTATGGACATTGAAAGGTTCCTCAATTGGGTCAAGAACGAAGAAAACTTCTTTGCTTATACTAACACTGCTGAGAAAAAGAAGGTCCGATTGATTGCATACAAGCTTCAAAGTGGTGCTTCTGCAATGTGGGAGCAAATTGAGAACAATCGGAGCTATTATGACAAACCTCCCATTCGAAGTTGGCCTAAAATGTTGCGTGTAATGAAAAAGCAGTTCCTTCCCATGAATTATCAGCAAGTACTTTATAGTAAATACCAACAATGTTGTCAAGGGGAATGCTCCATTGCTGATTATGCCAAGGAATTCCATCACCTTGGTGCAAGAAATAACTTTCTTGAAACCGAGCAACAACATATTGTAAGATTTGTGTTTGGACTTCAAGAAGACATAAAAAAAATCGTTAATCTACATCCTTTAGCTTATCTTGCAGATGCCATTACTTTAGCTACCAAGATTGAAGAAGAAGAAGAAGAAGCAACTTCAACCAAGAACTCCTCCGACCATTTCCACGGGGGAAGCAACAGAATGCCTACAAGAAACCCAATCTTGAACCCAACAAATATTCTACTCCTCAAGGCAGAATTCCATGGCCTGAAAGGAAGACCAATCCAAGAAGGGAGCATCCACGAGCACAGGTAATGATGGTACTACTCTTAGAAAAGATTCTAACCCCTATAACCGTCTTACTCTAGGTAAATGCCTTCAGTATGGACTGCAAGGACATCTTTCAAACGAGTGCCCGCAAAGAAGAACTCCAACCATTAAAAGAAGAGGAAGATTCTACCCAAGAACACCAAGATTCGGATGAAGATGCCATTTTTTTACATGCAGATGATGGGGACCAACTTTCTTGTATCATTCAAAAGATCCTCCTCACACCTAAAAAGGAAAGGCTTCCACAAAGAAGTACCCTTTTCCGGACTCAGTGCACGACAAATGGTAAGGTATGCCAAGTAATAATAGATAGTGGCAGCTGTGAAAATGTTGTGTCTAAAAAACTTATAAATGCTCTTAACCTTAAGACTAAAGCTCATCCTAATCCTTATAAGATAAGCTGGATTAAAAAAGGTGGAGAAGCTTCAGTCCATGAACTATGCTCTGTCCCTTTATCCATAGGAAATCAATGTAAGGACCAAGTAGTTTGTGACGTTGTAGACATGGACGTTTGCCATATACTAGGAAGACCATGACAGTACAATAACCAAACAATCCACAAGGGAAAAAGCAACACCTATGAGTTCATGTGGCTAGGTAAGAAAATTGTCCTACCTTTGGAAAAAGGGGAAGATAAGAAACCTACAAAGCATCAGTCACAATTTTTTACATTAATTACCAAAGCCGGTTTCTTGAAAATTAAAGAACCCCTTGTTGCCTTAGTAGTAAAATAAGATGTCTTTAAAGAATCACCTGCCCCTATACCTTCCGAGGTGCAATCTTTATTTGACAAGTTTCCTATTTTAACCGAGGAGCCCTCTTCTTTTCCACCTTTACAAAACATTCAACACAAAATAGACCTCATTCCCGATAGAACTTTACCTAATCTTCCCCATTATAGAATGAGCCCTAAAGAATACACCATTTTACATGAACAAATTCAAGAGTTCTAAATAAAGGTCTTACTCGACCTAGTTTGAGTCCTTGTGCAGTCCCAACCTTGTTAGCTCCTAAAAAAGATGGGTCTTGGAGATTATGTGTCCATAATAGGGCTGTTAATAAGATCACAATAAAATACTTGTTCCCCGTACCTCGACTTAGTGACCTTCTAGATCAATTAGGAGGAGCTTCCCTATTTTCGAAAATAGATCTAAAGAGTGGATATCACCAAATATGAATTAAACCGGAGATGAGTGGAAAACGGCCTTTAAAACTAATGTTGGTTTATTTGAGTGGCTTGTTATGCCGTTTGGACTATCTAATGCACCAAGTACATTTATGAGATTAATAAATCAAGTCTTACAACCATTTATAAATAAATTCGTAGTTGTTTATTTCTATGATATTCTTATTTATAGTTGTTGTTATGATGATCATTTATTGCATTTACATTCAGTATTTAATGTATTGCATGATAACAAATTAGTCATCAATCTAAAAAAATGTTGTTTTCTCAGTTCTCAAATTCATTTCCTAGGATTTATAATCAGCCCATAACAAATTAACTAACAAAAAGATGGGACCTTTTCACATTTTGGAAAAATATGGCGACCATGCTTACAAGTTGGATCTTCCTCCTGACCTTCAGATAAGTCCAACCTTCAATGTAGCTGACATATTTCCGTACCATCCATCGGATGATTTCAAGCTAGCTACTTAACACGAGGACGTGTTATTCCTCCTTAGGGAAAGGATTTAATGTAGGAACATAATCTTTTGTTAGTTATTTTAAAGTATAGCTGTATTTTTTTATTTTTTTTTTTAAGTTTGATTGTATAACCAGTTACCTACTAAACCGGTCATCTTTAGCGTATTGTAACCGGCTGGCACCCTATATAAAGGGTTGCTTTGTATCATTTGGGGATTGAATAAGATTTGACATATTTTTTCTTCACTTCTGTGTGCATCAAAAAGGGTGCTTTGTTTTACCCCAAGAAAAGCTGTAGATGATACAAAGTCCATGAAATAATTAAAGGTAGAAAATGAGCCACGAAAAAGACTCTATTCCTTTCGCCCCACAAACTCCAAAAGAAAGCACGCAAGAGAGCCAACCAAATCAACTTCTTTATACCACGAAAAGAATGACCCACCAACAAGGAAGCCAATGCATCAGAAATGGAATTAGGGCATGTGAAAGACCACCAAAAGCAGGCAAAATAGTAGCCGAAAAATTAGCAGCAAACGAACCGTGGAAAAACAAGTGGATTGGAGATTCAACCTGTTGACAACACATATGACACCAAGAGGGAGAAATAGCCATATAAGGCATGCAGTGCTGTAAACGGTTTGTAGTATTAATGGCACCCCAGCTAAGCTCCCAAAGAAAGATTTTAATCCTTTTTGGATAACTGTCTTTCCAAATGACCGAATAAAGATCAAACAAAATTGAATCTATTGCACCCACCAGACTAGCCAACAGAGGTTTAACAGTCGGGCCATATCCAAACATCAGCAGAGGATCGAATATTGACAGAAAGCAAATGGTTGGATAAAAAGGCCCATTCTAAAATTTCCATTTCCGTAAGATGACGTCTTAAACTTAAATCCCAAGCATTAGTAGGTGGAATCCACACATTAGCCACAGTGGTCTCCGGATGCTGAGTAATACAGTAAAGTCTTGAGGTAACTGTGCACAATATTGACAATTATGCGCAAAAAATCAGCATAATTAGCGTGCACAATGCTGACAAGCAATGCCCAATAAAAAGGTAATCAACTTAAATTGAGATCAACATCAAGGCCAAAGTATTTAAAAAAAGAAAAAAGGCAAAAGTCAGAGAGAGTGATAAAATAGATGGAATGTGGCACCATGGAGTGAACAATAACAGAGATGAATTGTAAAGTTTGAAACAATACCGAAGATTTGATAATATTCTACTAAATTGTCTGTGGTGTGGCAGGATTGATACATGTAGCATATCTGGATTTGTGATTAACTGTATAAAAACAGAAAATTTCTGAAGGAATTTGGTTTTTGGACTAACGTTCAGGGAAGGAAGTGGGGAGGTTGTAAAAAAGACTTCATAAATTACCAGCCTAGCATTATCACGCAACAATATCCTGTCAGCCTGTGATGTATCCCCATCATAAACGCCAATGTTAAGGTTATGATTAAATCCTTTCATCATGATGAGCAAGCTTCTGAGTTGATCTTGAGCTAAGGCCTAAATATGAAAAAGATTTACATCTCAATACAAAGACCACTTTGTATGGAGCAACTTATGCGATAATTGAGCAGAGATCATACCTTAGTTGGAAATAAGTAAAGAGCACATGATGAGACATTTTGAGACATTGCTTCAAGAACTGGCAAGTTATAGCACAGAGATTTTCCACTTGACGTCATTGTGGCAACAGCAACATGCTTTCCAGCGAGGGAGGCTTCTATTGACCGTGCCTATCAATTCCGTATAGTAGAAATACAGAAACAAGTATTTTGTTTAATTAAAAAAGATGTATTCAACACAAAAGGAATTTATACATAAGATAAGTCATATCAACCCACAAGTGAGGTAAGGAGTTCATAAAAGTGTCATCATGACAAGCTCAAATATAAATAGTTTTCATAATCACAAAAGACTTTAACAGAGTGCACCAAGACGAGCTCAAATATCTACTCATCACAAATTAAAAGTGAAATAAGCATAACGTGAGCCTTGTTAAAATAAAAGCATAAAAGTTAGTCATACCTGATGGCTATACAAGTTTGCTACTCCAATACATTTGAGTGCTGATACAACATTATTTGAAAGTTCCTTCGGAATTTCCACATAATTGGCTTTCCTAGCCCCAATATCTTCAACATGCACTATCTGTTTACAGAAACATACATATCATAGTTCTCAACTAACAACTAACAATCTATCCCAAAAAAAAATACAATTTTTAAATACCAGTTTCACTCTTTAATTGAATGACCTGACTAAACCAGCAGACAAAATCATTGACACACAATGACTAAACATATCAATTTATCGATCAATTAAAGAAAATTTGACCCGTGTTTTGCAATTCACATCCTCAGCTACATACCTGGCCCTCAGATCCAACACCCTTTTCAAGATGTTCAACCATTTTCTCAGGCAAGAGTTTTGAAGTGTCCTGTGGGATGGAGAAACCATAAAGGTACTGCAATTAATAATACAAATCACGCTGTGAATTATTCTAAACACAAAATTAGAGGTAGAACTTCTGGATTCATGAATTGCTTTAGTAAACATGTTGATATAAACTTTGTTGGTCAAACGTGACTGCCCAGCAGACACAACAAGCACACATTATAAGATAGCAAAACTTAAAAAATCACATCCCCTGTGAGAAAAATCAAAATCAAATCTCAAAACACTAGATCTTGCATAGGAAATTTGAAAAAAGAGAAGCAAAGAACTGCATAGCTACATATACATACTACTGAGGATGACTTCATACATGACATTGTCTTCGGTCTGATTGAGAACTAGAAGCCGTATCACTTTTTTTTCCCCTCTTTGCTTCACTTCCATCCACATCAGTCTCATTTGGTGTGATTAAAGCTTCCAAAGAAAAAGGCACACATATCTCTCTTCTGCTTCCATGTTTAAGCTGCATTCCATTAATTCCATTAGTAGATAATTGGACACTGATTATAAAAATGGTATGCTGAATACTGACATGGTACTAGCTGGATCAGAATCCCAAATGAATGCATAGATAAATTCGAGACTGCAATGTAAGACTTCTTTTATATCTTAACTTGCGACTAACATTCCAAAAAATGAGAACGGCCTAAGGGCCAGGGGAAGAGAGAATCCTTGCCCAGCAAGAGCAACTGCTGGATTAATTGGGCCATTCTGATCAGATCTTAGACTCATCTCCACTGATGCATGATAAAACAACACTTGAAAAGCCTTCTAAATTCTTAAGAACTGTTATCATGACTCGGATAATTTGCTCTTAAAATTCAGCACTATTTGTTTAGAAGCAGATGTGTCATCCACAAAGGCCAGTGAAAAGTATGGATCCTACTTTTCTTCATACAATGATTATTGGCTAATTCTTGCTCGTATAATTTTTAGGAACCAATTTCAGGTTCCCTTATTACTATTGTTGTTGTTTATATTAGCAAATCCATGTTCAAATAGTTAATCATATACCCTCCTCCTGAGCTCATCTCAGCACTATACTAACCCCATCTTTACCTCCAGAAGGGGCAGGAAAATTTCCTAACTGGATATTGAAATTGAGAAATGCTGGTACGAAAATAAGGGGCACAAAGGAGGAGATAATGGTAACAATACCACCTAGGTAACCAGAAATCTTGAAGTATGATAAGTTCATTCAACTCTATTAAACTACTCGCCACATAAAACTTCAACAGTGTGAATGGAAGCAAGGATGCTCTAAAGTCGTTTCTTCCCCAGTGAAAATATTTTACAACAATCCTACCCTTAAAAAAACTATAACAAAAGCAAGGAGACAAGAAGAGTGAAACATACCATATGGCACTTGATAGCCTCCAAAAGATAAAATTTAAAGGATCCTTCCCGTCTCTTCAGTGGAGTGACATTCGTAGGTGCTTTGAACGATTTACATGATGTACAGCAACGATGTGAAGTAACTGAGAGCAAACATCCAATTGGAAACCGAATGCATCTCAATAAAGTAAATTTTCACCTTACCAGTATTGTCAATGTCATCTTTCCATCGACCATTTTTTTCAGTCAAATAAATACTAATGATAAGCCTATCAACACAAGTATCTTCCGATCTGCCACTTGCAAAATGTACTGCCTGGCACAGCAGAGTATATACTTGTTAAAATTATAAGTTAGGTGAATTGATTAATAATGTAATCACGTGAGTTCTCAAGGAATCCATACACAATGGGATAAACTTAGACATTACAAATTGACAATTATACATCACTCGTAATGCATGTGTCGATATAATGATATAGTGATACCCATTAAACTTGGAAAACTTTCACCAACGTGGAATCAAGTACCTTGGGACATAGAAGAGAGAGATTCTGTATGTCCTCCATACAAAGCGTAATTCCACGTTTCCGCAGCTGGTCCATTGCTTGCTCCAATCGACTTACAGTCATAATTTCCTCTTGTAATTGAAGAAACATTGCAAAAACATTTAAGAAAGAAAATGCCTTCATTGTCTTCTTCAACCATACTGGACATAGACATGAAGAACCACGTGTGCTATTTGGAGCTCTTTTGTTACCACTTCGTGAATTAGCCTGTTTTGCTAACATACAATTCCCATTACGTGGGTCCGACAAACAATCCACCGACTCCAAATACTTAATAAAGCTTTCACAGGTTTGTTCGTTTAGAAACCCCTCGGAAGGAGACGATGAAAATTTCCTCAAAACATCATCTAAATTTCCTTTCAAGTCATCATAAGCAAAACCCTTTTTTCCTTTTGATTTCGAACTAAAAGAACTAGTACTACATGTCGCTACCAATTCAGCATCCACACCTCCGACTTCGGAACTCCCTCTCTCACTCTCAGGGCCATTTTCCTCCCTCCTTTCATCAGAACAGCCATGTAAATACGATAAATCCTGCACCATATCGGACCACGCAGAATCAGCGAATTGAGAAATTGAGCTTCCGCACGAAACACTAGACCCTTGTTCATATTGATCACGTAGCCGAGACTTGGAAGACTCCTTTTTATTAAATGGAATGAGAACTAGAAATTCGCCATGGTCAATACGACACGCACTAATTTGACTCTGGGGTTTCAATTTAGTACCCTGAAACGAAAATGCGAAGTATCATAGGAGGGAAAACAAAACAAGAAAAGAAAATACACGGATAGAGAGAGATAGAGATGTTGATTACCTTGAAAAAGAGGTGAAAATTGGGGGAAATGGTTGCGGAGGGGAAATTCCGCCTGAGTAGAAGTTTGAGGTCGTCAATTGTTCTGTTGCCGGAGATGGAAACGGTCAAGGATTCTCCGGTTAGAGTTTTGATTTCGATTTCCCTCACACTTTCCTCCATTGTCAGTCTCTCCTTGAAGCTTCTCACCGGAGTCCGTTATGGCTGAGAATTTGGCGGGGAAACTGGTCGGTTCGCTCGCCTGCAACTTCAAGTTGGTGTCAAAAGCACTCGACCACATGGGCCGTGGATTTTATTGTTATTGGGCTTCTCCATGAAAAGCCCGATTAATTGGGCTTCTAGTCGGTCGGCCCTATCGTTAGAAAATTAGGGCTTGTGACTTAAAACACACCAATTTGATGGGTATTAGTTTATAGGGAAATTGTGATGGATATGACTTGGAGTGCAATCAAAAATGGGAAAATTCAAAAATCGGGGGAAAAAAAAACGGATCTGGTTTGGTTTTATTTTTAGTATAAAATTGAACATTATTTGGAGAAAGCTAAAAATTATGGATTCGGATTGTTTTTTTATTGAAAAAACTATCAAAAACCTAATTCAACCAAAGGTATATAATACCCTTACATATAAACTCCAACTCTATGCTCCTTTTAGTATTTTGTTTAATTACGATGCATCGTATATTTGTCGTATTAGAAAAATGATCAATTGTTATGGTACATGTATTTTTTATCTAGAAAAAATTAAACAAGTTCATTTTCATTCGATAAAAAAAAACAATAAAAGAAGGAAGGCTTAATTTTAGTTTGAAAAGATTAAAAAAGATTCCATTCAAAACAAACACATAACTACAAATAAAAAATTGGGAAGAAAAAACATGCTAAAAACTAAGAACGATAAACTGAATCGAATAAAAACCGTGGTTTCTATTCTTGTATTGGACATTACTTTAATTCCCTTTCTTATTAAATCAATCGGTTTGGATTAGTTATCATGTGGTCCCAAACTCAACAAAATTAAACCAACTCTTACCAAATATTGCTAGTGAACAATACCTGTTACCTAGTATTTGAAGAAGCGACTTAAAAGGATGTTTGTTGTTAGGAAATAAGAAGGTATAATTTTGTTTCTCAAATATGCCCACAGGGTTTTTGTATGTAAGGCCCCTTTTAAGGGGCCCAAATGATATTTGACCCCATATTCAAATTTGTTAAAAAAAAAAATGACATTCTGGTTACGTTAGACACATATGAAAGTACCATATTGTCCTCATACTGCATGCGAGGGCATGACACTTGAGCGAATTATTGTTACTTCCTCTCGCTCCTCATTTCTTCCCATCGCTTATTTCTCTCATTTCTTATGAGACACAACTGTAATTTTTCCTTGATTTCCCCCCTTCGCCTGAATTCTTCTTCTAGCTTCTTCCTCATCAATTTTATAGTTATCTCCTTCGAGGCTTTTTTTTCTTCCTTCATTCGTATTCTTGCTCTCGCTTCTTCATCTCGTTCTAGTTCACGCTCCAACTTACATCTTTTGTTTGGAAGAAGAAGACGACGATAACATGAATAGAAGAAATCACTTGAAAAGATACAAAAAAAAACAAAAAACAAAAATAAAAAAGCGAGAAGAAGTACGTTAAAAAAAGGAAAAAGAAAAGAAAAAAGGCAAGAAGGAAGCATTTGGATCAAAACGCTAATTTGACATAGTGATGATAGCGACAAAAAGCCAAAATTAATTAGTTTTAAACCTTGAGGTTGTTTTCATTTTGATCTTTTATACAATTATTCATATACTCATAGTATATCAATTTACATTGATTTGAGTGTTATAATTATTTGAACACTTTCTAAGTGTTGAAAAAAAATATCGTCTATCTCTCACTATTGATAAACTCAAACAAGAATAAGGAGTGGAGGGAGAAACAAGAAGGGACGGAGAGAAAGATGAGGAATGAAAAGGGGAAAAAATTAAAATAATATTTTTAAAAAATTATAAATATATTTTTTATTATATAAATCTGTATAAAAATTATATATATAATAAAAGAATAGGTGTCTAAGTAAGTAAAGGAAAGAGACCAGTGCCAAAGAGAGCATCCCTTTACTGCACACTATTCAAATTTGGGTGAAATTACTATTTTTAATCTAAAAAAGTTTCACCTTACAAAATTAACTATTTAAAAAAAAATTATTTTTTCTTACTTTTTCTAGATGTTGAGTTCAGAACCCCACATAGTCAAAATACCATTTTACTACTCGTTTAAGTATTTTTTATTTTACTTTTTTCTATTGTAACCTTTTATACCCAATTTCAATTTTAGATTTAACGGAATTTTTTGGAATTTCTTGCCAGGATTAAAGAGTTTCTGGTAAAAAAAAATCTTACATGAAATTTCACATAAGAATTGAAAAATGGGAAAATTTTCATAAATTTCAATTTTTGTGAGTTTTTTTTTAACACAAAAATAGTAATTGTAAATAAAAAGAATTAAAAGCTATAAAAACTATATCCCCTTACATAAATTATGGTAAATTTAAGTTCAAAATAACAGACTTAAACTTATCGAAAAAGGTTGGAATTGGAATTGGTTAAAAAAATCCAACTAAAACTTACGGGAATTGGAGTTCATTATTATTATTATATTATTTGTTAAAAATAGAATTGGTCTTATTTAAGTTTAATTAATTAATTTTAAAAATATATATATGATTTAAATAATAAAACAAAAAACAAAAAACGCGCATACACAACATTTATTGCAAAATTCAAGATTTCGGTAAAAAAAAAAACTTATAAGAAGGAAATGTAAAGATTTTTTTTTAATTTTAATTATAATTTAAAAAAAGACACGACATTCCTTACTTACCAAGAAGTAATGTAGTTTGTTTTTTTTTTAATAATAACATCAATTATTATTTATATTATAATTTTTTTGGAAAAAAAAATGTTTTCTTTCTATCCAATTTCTTGATAAATGACTTATCGGGAAATTGACTTCCCGAAAAGTCATTTACGGGAAGCATGCCTACAATTTATTTATTTTTAATAAATATAAAAATACTCATCATACCGGGAACATGTTACACTTTCCGGTAATTCAACATACCAGGAAACATTTAAGTTTTTTTTAATCAATTTAAATAATAATAATAATAATTAAATTAAATTAAAAATAAAATAAAAATAAACTGCATGCTTTTCGGTAAGTCAATTTTCTGGTAGTCACTTACCGAGAAATTGGACAGAAGTAAAGAAGTTGTTGTTGTAGTTGTTTGTTTGTTTGTTTTGTTTTGTTTTTGTTTTTGTTTTTTTTTTTAATATACATTATCTTTCTCGTAAATAATGGTAGTTGTGTGTGTGCTTTTTTTTAAAAAATATATATATATATATATATATTTTTATTCAAATCATGTTTTTCTTAAAATTAATTAATTAAACTTAAGTTAGACCAATTCAACCCCTTTCTTTAAAGAATCAGTAAATTCCAATTCACATAAGCTTTTAGTTTATATTTTCATTTACCATTCTCACTTTTGAGTTAAAAAAATTCTCACAACATTTAGTAAAATTTGGATATTATGAAATTTTTTCTAATTTTTAAATTTTCAAGCAAAATTTCACGTAAGACCTTTTTTTACCCCGTTCAATCCTTACCAGAAATCCTAATAAAATTATTTTTTAAAATTTTATTTTCTTTTAAAAATAACAAAAATATAGTGAAAACAAAATGGACAAATAGAGTTCAAGGTTTAAAATTGGACTGGAGTTTGAAAAGTTTATTAGAAAAAAGTAAATTAAAGACACTTGAACGAGGGTTTAAATGGTGTTTTTATCATGTGGGACCTTCTAATCAAAATCTCAGAAACTAAGAAAGATGTTAAAAGGAAAAAAAAAATTATACTCAACTCTATTAATTCTTCCTCCTATCAGTACTATTTCGAAGTTTATGAGTTAAAATATAGCATTTGAAAATTGAGGAACTCAAAATTATGTGAATAAAAATATAATTTAATTATAAGATCACAAATGTTCTCTACATTTTTATATTGATGTTTATTATAAGATCACCAATTTTAATTTTCTCCTGCCACGTTAACTTAGTTGCAGCTCAGAATCTCACTGTCTTTTACTTTGAATGAAAGTCTCAAATCAATCCAAATTTTCCAATTTTTACGATGATTGGTGGACCATCGTAATGACTGGAGGACCGTACAACAGTGGCTCATTTAGCATTGTTGGGAGGAATTCCATCATGAATGAAGTCAGGAAATGCTAATCGTCGAAGGGATGGGGGTTTTCCAAATGGTTCGTGGGCATTACTTGGTCAGGACATTCTCATTCAGGGAAATGGATGTTGTGGTTGGCTACAACGTTACATTGATTCACGATCTCCACAACTACTTTGGTTGAGGATGATTGAGGATTCTGTATTTTCTGATGAGTTTCAAAATCTACATATGAAGTATCGATTAAGTTGTCATTTTCTAAGTGTCAAAAAGAATTTAACAAGTAAAAATTGTCAAGTTATAAAAAATATTGAACCACAATAAATGTCAATAATTTAGACATTTGACCGTCAATAATTTCATATACTTGAAATTTTTAACATATAAAGTGTTAAAAACATTACTCCTATTTTTGACATGGGTTTACTTGACATTTTTAAAAACTCAAATATATTGATAGTTGAGTTGAAAAAGATGTAAATTAATACCGTTTTTGTAGTTGTGTAAATTTAGAATTTTCTTTTTGAGTTTTTTTTTTTCAATCATGGAATAACTGTTGTTCATTTGAACACATACAACTAAAACAGTAATTTAAAAGCCTCCATACTTTTAAGAATTTTTACTTTGTATTTTTTAAACAAACTCAAATTAATGTAGAAATACATTAAATCAAAGGTGAATAACTCAAACACAAGTAAATTCAGTACAAATATATTTATAACTAAACCCAGTAGATCTGTCAATTGTATCCAATAAGACAATCCCATGAACTAACAAATTTATATTCCAGTAACTAAAAAATTTGTGTTTATTGGAAAAAAGGAATTTAGACCTCTATGTGTCTCTTCATGCATATGTAAAAAATTAAATTAACTAAAAAAAGTTGGATCTTTATGTGTCTGTTCATGTCGATTGACATAATTGTTTAGATTGATGATGTTAACATAAATACTTTAGATCTATATTGAATATATATAACCCTATGATCATTTATGTTAAATTGTCAAGAATAACATACCGGATTCTATTGTAAAATTTACGACAATTATAAGGTAGCTATTGTCTTCTTAAACCAAATTTCGAATGCTCTACGTGAGATTTTTCTCTAGATGGGATTAAAAAAAGACCGAGTGCTTATTGTTTTAGTATATCGGGAATCATAATCCTGAGGTGTCTAGTTCAATTAGGGTTCTTATTAAACCCTAATTAACTAGGAATAGCTTCAACCCATTAAGTCCATACTCAATTAGGAATCTAGGGTCTTAATTAAATAGATCACATAATATGGCTCAATCTAATAAAAATAATCCAATGTGATAAATTTCACATACATAGCTCATACTTTAATTAAACGTATAATTATTTAAATACGTCTAACATTCTCTCACTTGGGTTATGTATGTGTACCTGATATAATTGAATCACTTAAATCTTAAGCGTGTGTAAATAGGTTATTTCAATAATAAAACTCTCCTTTAGTTCAATCTGGTCCATCTCCTGTATTAACACGGAATCAAGGTGACTTTCGTCACTACTTTTGTAACTAAACCTTCCTTGATCACCAATTCCAATACATTCAATGACATAGATCAAGTATGGATGGATAGCATGGAAACTACATGCAAAGTGATCTAGATCATGTCTGTTTCCAACTTGTCCAAATTCCTTAGTGAGATCATTCTTAAAAAATCTATACTAAACCGCATGCATGATTAACAAGTTTAGATAATAAAACATAAACCATGAACTTTATTCTATATAGAAATTAAACAAAATAAGGTCGAAGAACATCTTTAATAACAAACTCCCACTAAACCATGGAATCAGAAAAGTGACTAACACTCATATGAGCAACATGCTCATGAAAAACTTTAGGTGGTAAACCTTTAGTCAATGATCTGTCATATAGAGTTTGTTCCTATGTGTTCTGTCGAAATTTGACCATTCTGAACTCTTTTTTTAACAATCAGAAATTTCACGTCTACATGTTTTGACTTCGTATTTTGTTGTTATTAGAATACATCATTGCCAACTTATTGTCACAAAATAATTTTGGTGGTCTTTCTATATCAACCACTATCTGTAGCCCAGTGACAAAATTTTGCAATCATATTCCATGATTGGACGCTTCATAATATGTTATAAACTTTGCAGCCATGGTAGAAGAAGCTATAAGTGTTTGTTTAACATTTTTCCAAGATACAACTATTCCAGCTAGATATAGCCTAAAGTGGATCGCAGAGTATTTTAGCATCCAACATAATTGGAATCAAAATACCTAATGATCTCCAAAACTTCTGATCTCTGATAAGTGAGCATATAATCTTTTGTTCTCAGTAAATACCTCATAACTCATTTGGCTGCTTTCTAATGATCCATCCCCGGGTTGCTCAAATATCTGTCTAACACTCCAACTATGAACGCAATATCTAGACGTGTACACACTTAAGCGTACATTAGACTTCCTACAGCCGATGTAAATGATGCATATGGAACCCTCTATATCTCTTTGGTCTCGAGTATGGTCTTGGGGCATTAACCTAAATGAAATTTATCACTTTTAGTAATCGGGATATCTTCTGATGCATGATCTTTCATGCCAAATTTACTCAAAATCTTTTCAATATAGTTCTTTTGTGACAATCTCAAAATACCTTGAGAATAGTCTCGTAATATTTCAATTCTTAATACAAAAAAAAAAAAAAAAAAAAAAAATCACCCAGATCCTTCATCTCAAAGTACTTTTTTGAGAAATCTCTTAGTGTCATGCAATAAACCTACATCGTTACTTGCAATGAGTGTGTCATCGACATATAACACTAGATTTATTTACTCCTACTGAACTTGTGATATACACAATCTTCCACTATATTCACCTCGAAACCAAAGGAAGTTATCGCTTCATGGAATTTGTGATACCATTGACAAGAGGCTTGCTTGAGATCGTAGATGGATTTCTTCAATCGTCTCAGACACAAAGTGTTATGGTTGCACTTTGAATTACTAGACACAAAGTGTTCTGGTTGTACCATATAAATCGTCTCATCAATGTTCCCTTTGAGAAATATAGTTTTTACATCCATCAGGTGTAGCTTTAAATCAAAGTGAGCTACCACCGGAGAGAAAGTCTCTCTATAATCAATGTCTTCCTTTTGAGTAAAACTCTTTGTAACAAGATGAGCCCTATATCTTTCGATATTTTCATGTGAATCCATTTTGATTTTAAATATCCATTTACAACCTATGAAACTCCTAATGGAAATTCGACAAGTTTCCAAAGACTATTGTCTTTCATGGATTTTATTTCCTCTTCCATAGCATTTATCCACTTTTGAGAGTTAGAACTTTGTAGGAAAGTTATCCACTATTGTCTTGTTCTATAATTGGTTCAATAGTGAAGTCAGGAATTGGAGCCTGAAGATCATTTATAACTACATTAGGAAAAGAAACTAATTCCTCTTCAAAGATAACTTTCCTTATGTTATCTTCCCTCACAAGCTCAACATATTCAAGGAATCTAGCATATCCCGTCTCAAACAATGATCTAAAAGTGGGATCATAAAACTTGAAATCCTGAGAGAGCTTAGAATATCCAACAAAATAGCAGCTAATAGTTCTTAAGTCCAATTTTCTTTTATTAGGTATGTAAGGCATAGCCTCAGCTAGACAACCCCAAATGTGAAAATGCCTAATACTAAGCTTCTTTCATGTCCACAACTCATAAGGGGTTTTAGATACTTAGGGTTGGTAACGGGGCCGGACCGGGATGGGGAAGGGTCCCTCGTCCATGGCCTCATAGAGGGAATTCACCCTATCCCCACCTTTGGGTCAGGGATTCCTCGTTGGGGAAACGGGTCCCCGCGGGGACCCTTTCCCTGTTTCCCTACGGGGATTCCCCTATTAATTCCCCGCAGGGATTCCCTTGTTAACATTTTTTAATCAAATCTCTTTTTTTTTTTTTATTTAAAAGTACACTAATTTAATAAACTAATTCATGAAATAAACACAATTTAGAAGTTTACAAATCCATTAAATAAGTTTACAACTTATATTAAATAAAGTTCGAGCGTAGGAAGTCAATTAAAATCATGTCTTATATAATTAAAAATACAATAACCATGATCATAAATTACTCTTGATCGATGTCTTCTCTTCAAAATTTCCTCATTTCTTGACATTGTGATCGTCTCATCCTTAGTTTTGAGCATTATTCCTATATTTAAAATATAATTACCAAATAACGTTACAAAAAAATAACTAGAAAACAAGTTTTAAAATTGGTCATAAAAAAATAATATTAATCCTTGAACATACCTCAATTATCACTTCATCTTCATCCGAGTTATCTGCATCTTCCAAAATAGTTGTTAAATGTTTAACTATTTCTTTTCCCGTGCCAGTACTTTATGTTGTCACATCACATATTTATAATACAAAAAAAATATTAATATATTAAATATTAAAGATAGGTAAAACAACATAAACAAACTAACATACCTGTCAAAACTTCAGTTGCAATCCAATTTTGAGCGTACATCAAAGTCTCTATTGTCTTCGGATGAAGCTTGTTACGATGTGGGCTTACAATCCGACCTCATGTACTAAAAGCAGACTTTGATGCGACACCAGATAAGGGAGTGGCTAATATATCTCTAGCAATCTCTTGTGAAATGGGATACTTAACCCCATTCAATTTCCACCAACTCAAAATGTTAAAATCAGATGATCGGGGTAAGACAAGTTCATCCAAATATGCATCAAATTGTTGCTTCTGATTCATCTTATTAGAATTTGATACAAACAAGTCATAATCATTAAAATATCAAATTCTACAATCTTTGATGTTCCATCCAAATTTTTAGAGCGAGAATCATCACCTTCACTTTCATGCTTCAGTTGATATTCTTTTTCCAAATCTGAACAAATTTTTTTAATCCTTTCTACCTCAAGAAAAAAGATATCTCCATAAATTCTAAGAAAGTAAAACTCAATCAGCTTCAATTTGTAACGAGGATTTAAAACTACAGCTATGACCATTTCCTCATGAATTTTCTTCCAATACTTATCAAACTTTGAAACCATATTTACAGCCATGTCTCTTATCTATTGAAAGCTAAAATTCATCCACTCAAAAATAGCCAATTTCAATTTACAAATTTTTAGGAAACAAAAAAAAGATTAGCAATAGGATATTTGGATCCAGAAAATATTCCAATTGCATGATGAAATATTTTCAGTTTTTCACATATCTCTTTAGCTAATACCCAATCTTGATCTAAAGGCAAACACTTGTATTTTGGTTCACATTGTTTTAATCGATAAAAAATAACATTGTACTTCAATGTAATGGCTAACATAAAATATGTAGAATTCCACCTATAGTACAACAATTAAGACTCAAAATCCTATCATCATAAACATTCAAACGGCAATTTCCTCAAATTTCTCCTTCGTTTTTTGTGTATGCACACAAAAATCCACGCTACTACAAACTCTTTCAATCCCATGTCTTATCACTGCCAGCTCATCCTTCACAATTAAATTCAGAATATGAGCACAACACTGTATATGAAAGAAACTTCCATCCAAGATTAAATTACCAGACAGACAATCAACAAACATATTAACCATGAAGTCATTTGTACTACAATTATCTACAGTTATAGATGACAACTTTCGATCAATATTCCAATCTAACCGACATTCCATTATTTCTTCATGAAACATCTCAGAAGTGTGTGAAGAAAGGACATATATAAACCTGATTATTTTGTTACGCAAAACCCAACTATCATCAACAAAATGTGTAGTGACAACCATTTAACCTTTTGTTTGGTGGTTGGAAGTCCACATGTCCATTGTAAGGGAAATTTTTCTATTAATCTCATTTAACAATGTCATAGTTTTCAACTTCTCAATCTCGTAAATTTCCAAGATCTTCTTTATTGCGTTTCTTGATATCATCTTAAATAATGGTTGGATAACATTACAAAATTCCCTAAAACCGTCATGCTCAACTATCGAGAGAGGATATTCATTGATTATCATCCTAGCTAATGCTTTTTTTGCAGCTTTCTGATCGAATTTATATTACCCCAATGTATTGTTCTTCTCTCTGTTAGGAATCAATAGGGATTGACGTATGTCTTTTTGTCCTTTATAGGGGCATATCTTAATATGGTCATGCAAATGCTTGGTTCCATTTTTACTATCACCCCATAATTTTCATTTACAATAATTACAAACAACCTTGTCTATTCAATTTATTTCTTGAATCTTAAAATGGTTCCAAACAACAGATGTCAATCTCCTTTTTAAAGACCCCTTCTCAATGCTCTCCTCACCAAGAATAACACAATAATGAACATTCAAATTATTGCCATTTAAAGAGCATGAAGTTAAATTTGGCTTTGAATTTGGGGTTAAATTTGGGCTTGGACTTGAAATAAGACTTTAATTAGAAGACATTATTTTTTGGAACCTACCAAGCTATACAAAAGAAAACAAAAATAAATTATAAAATCTATCTATATTTGAAGACATAATTCTAGCTTTTTAAATTATGAAATTTATCTAATTTTATCATTTAAACAATGTAACAAACAATAACCAACTAAACAAACAAATAATCTCATCATTTAGACAATGTAAAAAAACAATAACCAACTCAACAAACCAATAATTTCATCATTTAAACAATGTAACAAAAAAAACCAACTAAACAAACAAATAATTTCATCATTGTCAATGTAACAAACCATAACCAACTCAACAAACCAATAATTTGGTCATTTAAACAATATAACAAAGAAAACTCCAGAAACAAATAATTTTATCATTTAAACAATGTACAAACAAATAATTAACAGTGTAACCAACAAATAATTAACAATGTAACAAACTTAACAACAATAACCAACTTAATATAATTTTAATAACAAATAATTTCAACATTTTAAGAATTTTAACAACAAAAAAGTGTTAGTAACAAGAACTTTGGTAAAAAAGAAAAACAAAAATTTTAACAACATTTTAAGATCTAATTAAAAAAAATGTTAGTAAAGTAACTTACATTGAACGGCAAATTCGGCTTCAACGGATGTGTACATGAACTAACGAACTGGCAATGTTATTGTTACAGTGTTAGGCGTTGGGCTTTGGCATGTACACGAACGAACGGCTTCAAAATGGTCATGAGGCACGGACTGGCAGCATTGGCGAGTGAGGCATTGGCGAATGGCAAGGCACGAACGGTCTTGGACTCTTGGCATGAAGCGTTGGACGATTGGCAGCTTCCGTGAGGCACGCTTGTTATCGTTGGGCGTTGGCTTGGTGAGAGAGGAAGTTGGTGAGAGGGGAAGGAAGAAAGAAGTCGGTAGCTGAGGCATTGGCGAGGAGGCAATACCGTTGACGTGTGGGGAGGAAGGAAATTGGCAACTGGTGAGAGAGGAAGGAAGAAAGAAGCATAGAATTGAAATTTCATGTTAGGGTTTTTCTTTTTAGGTTTAAAAATTAAATATTAGGATTGGGCTTGGGCTTAGAGTTTAGATTGTGGGCTTTTGGATAGAATTATTAATTTGGAGTTGTATTTTTAGCTTTTGGGTTTGGGTAGAAATGAAAATTGTATCCAAATATATGTGTGTGTATATATATATATATATATATAATAAATTAAGGTCGGCGTCAGCGTCGGGGCGGGGATACCGTCCTTGTCTCCGCCCCATCCCCGGATGGGGACCCAAAAAATTTCCTCGGTTTGACCCCATTCCAAGTTAAACCGGGGATTTTCCGACCCGATCGAGTCTAGGCCTCGTGGGGATCTGACCCTGCGGGTTCTTTTGCCAACCCTATAGCTACTACTTTACTAGGTATCCTATTAAGGATATATGTTGCAGTCTTTAGTGCCTCACCCCAGGGGGATTCTGGTATAGAAGAATGACTAATCATACTTCTTACCATATCCTTAAGTGTTCTATTTTGCCTTTCCAATACACCATTCATGCTAGGTTTGTCCGGCATAGTGTATTGCAGGACGATTCCACTTTCCTCTAGGTATTTGCAAAGGGCCCTGGACCTTGTTCATCTAATCTATCATATCTATTGTAGTGTTCACCACCACAATCAGATTTGACAATCTTAATTTTTTTTTCCAAGTTGAAGTAGAACTTCAGTTTTGAAAGACTTGAAAACGTCCAAAGATTGAGACTTTTCATGAATATAGGTATTCATATCTTGAATAATCGTCTATGAACGTTATAAAATATTGTTGTCCATTCCAAGGAGACGTAAGGAATGGACCACAAATGTCTGTATGTATTTGTTCTAAGACGTCTGAGTATCTGTTGGCACCTAATTTTCTTATGTTTTTCTTTTTTTCCTTAATACATTCCACACAAATGTTGAAGTTACTTAAATGAAGGGAATTAAGAATTCCATCTTACACAAGTCTATGAATTCTCTGTTTAGAGATGTGACCTACTTTGTGTCTTAACATAGCAAAATTCTCATTTAATTTATACTTTGTACCACATGAATTAGATAACAAAATCTTATTAAATAAAGCAAAATAATCAAGCATATATAGATTATCAATTAAATAACTGTACCAATTGTTGGGAATGGTGTCCTAAATCTCTTTGTAATCTAGTAGTTTGTAAACTCTGTATAAACATATTATTATTAATAAAAATAAGTGTTATTTTATCAGCATATACTCAATCCAATAAACTAAGATCCGATATTATTTTATGTAAATTTAAACAAGTATGTAGAGACATACAGGTGGATCTTGTTTAAATAATAACCTAAATGGTCTGTAGTATATGGATAAGGTTGGGTACCTTGTCCTATTGACACTACAGATACGACCCACTTTATAGGTGTTATAAATGTTGTAAAGTGCTACAAATGATCTGATCCTGATCATTCATGTAGAGATATGCGAGCGGGGTATCCTATATAAAGAGTTTGTATAAGACCAGACCACAAAATGATTAGTCTTTTTATATAATACCGTTATAATAGAGACTTACATTTCACTAGGATGACCATAGGTGACATGACATGAATCTTAAGTGAGTTATGAACTCCTGCTCATGGTGGTAGTCCTTTGATTTGTATTGGTGAAAGTGGCCAAATTGCCAACTCAACAAGTCTACCATTTTGGGGATTCATCTGATTGGGGAGCTGGAAACCCAGCTACACAAGACGGAATTCACTCCTTCCCCGATGTAGGGACAAGTAGATAAATTGCTCCATTAAGGACTGATTCCGAGTCTTGAACATAGTGGCCACACCCTCTCTTGGCTAGAGAGGATTCAGTCATAGTGAGACTATGACTTATTGTTCATAAGAGGAATCAATGGTACTTAAAGAGTTAAATGTAACTACATAGGCAAAATGGTAATTTGGCCCAGTTCTACTTACGAGCAATTTGTGAAAGGTCATCGCACTGTTGATTGGTTATGTAACACCCCGCAATTTTTGTTAGTAATAATGTAATTTTAGTAACTTTATTATTTGGAATTTCAGTAATTGTTATTAGTTGGAGGGCATTTTTAGAATTTTGGACTTCAAATGTAAGTGCGGAAATTTAATTGTTGGCGTGAAATTATTCAAATTGGAAATTAATGGCAGGAATTAATTTTCTTTTGAAACGGAAAGGAATTTAATAGTATAAAACGGAAAGGAATCAAATGTAATTATATTTATTTCCTTTTTTGTTTTATTATTATTATTGTTGTTTTTGTTTTTTTTTTTAAAAAGTCAAACCCCATCCCTCTTTTCTTCCTCACATTCGTGAGCCTGTCCGACGCCGCCTAAAGTCGCTGCGTCAGTTTCTTCTTTATGACCTCCGTCCACCATTGCTCAAGCGTCATTCGCTTTTGCCGTCATTGGATCTATCGATTTGAGTAAGATTTCTGCCGTTTGGGTTTGTTTTCGGTTGATTCTTGAATACTCATTTACTTTTGGCATCAATTGGTTGATACCCATTGTGTTTCAATTTTAGATTCAAGTTTGTGAAGGTATTGAGGTGTTGTTTAGTGAAGTTGGAGTTTTTTTTAGTGAGTTTTGGTAAGTTTTATGCTTTGATTACCCTCTTGTGGATTAATTTTGGTTGTTGAGAAATTTTGGTAAAGTCATTTGGAAGTTATTTTTTGACGAAGCTACATATGGATAATTTATTTGAGACATTGGTAGTGAAGTATGTATTTGATTAAAGCTTTAATCATGTAAGCCTAATTTTGAATTATGATTAGGGGGTTGATTCAAGAATTTCATTCAAGATGAAGAAGAGTTTGGTTTGCTAATTATTTAGACTTAAAATTGTAGGTTTGGAAGGTGAATTCGAATTGGACCACACCTTAGGTAAGGTTATCTGGAAATATTTTGTAATATTTGGGTGTTTGTTATTTGGCCTTAACTATTAATTTTAAAGCTTGGTTTATATTTAGGCTTGATTAAGGATTCAAGAATTTCACAAACATTCAATTGCTTTTTGGTTCGACCTAATATCAAGGTAAGTAATCTTACTATTGCAACTACCCATGGGCCAGACATTAGATGTATGCTAGCATGTTAAATGAAGGTTATAGCAGAATGACAGTATGAAAGATTGATAGTATAACATGATTAAAGTATGTTCTGTTACGAGATCCGAATTATTTATTTATCCACATAGATACTTGAATGCTAGTATGAGATAGTATGTGCTTCCATAATTGTATTTGATCTGATGATATTGAGGTACACATGTATGTTGTAGAACCATGATGTTCAAGTATATATGTATGTTATAGAGCCATGATGTTGAGGTTTATATGTATGTCATAGATTCGTACAGTGATGATTATGATGTCGAGACTGTGCAAATGTTCTTACTAATTAATTAGATGCCCATTAGATTTTGTGTTTCCTTCGGGATTCACTAGTGTGTGTTTCCTTTGGGATTCATCAGTTTGTGTTTCCTTCGGGATTCATCAGTTTGTATTTCCTTCGGGATTCATCAGTTTGTGTCTCCTTCGGGATTCACCAATTTGTGTTTCCTTCGGGATTCACGAGTTTGTTTCTCCTCCAGTTTGTGTCTCCTTCGGGATTCACCAGAGGTAGTGGGCATACTTAACTGCAATAGAATAGGTCTCAGTCTCCTTCTTGTTTCATGTGCGTATGTGTCCCATGAGGACTAGAGCAGTTTATAAGTTTCACCAGAAGTGTGTATCTAGAGGACATAGATGCCTAGCATGACCCCAGTAGTGGGGTTACTTACTGAGTATTTTATACTCGTTCTTTCTCATGTTGTTGTTTCAGGTAAGGGTAGAGATGCATTGGCAATGGACAAACGGAATTCGTGATCGAGCCACTGGGACTAGTTTTTACGCTTCCACATCATGAAATTTAGAGTTCTTTTCATGTTTCTCTTAACTTTTAGTTTTGATATTTAAAACTTACTTTAAGAATCATTTTCCAGACTCATTTACTATCCTTTATAATTTATGGGTACCCTACTATTGTTTAAGTATTTGAATTTAATGAAAATCTTTTGAACTTACCTTATTTAATTAGCATTTATTTCGCCATAACCGAGTGTCGTTTTGCGTTCCATGCATGCATGTATTTAGTAACGGCCTAACTTAAATCCTAGGGGGTCTGGTTGTTATAGGTTATATTCAATGGATACATAAATATATTTGTAGTGCGAAGAGTGCAACTTTCGGTCTTTAGTGGAGTGCTCAACAGTTAACGGATAGTAGATAATGTAATTAAAGAGTTTAATTAATTATTCACATACCGTTGAAGCTTCAAGCTACAAGTCCATAAGGTCCCCTTGGTAGCTCAAAAGGATTATGTTGAGAATCAATTTTTTGGTTGATTTGAATTGTTCAAATTAATAAGAGATAATTTAATTATATGTGATATAATTAAATTAATTCAATTATATATGATATAATTGATATAATGTATTTGATACATTAATTAGAGGAATAAATATTTGAATGAAATTCAAATAGTTGTTAATTTAATATAAATATGATTGATATTAAATGCTATAAAATAGAGAAAAAGAACTATAGTTTGTATTGTATGTTATGCAATATTATAACTAGAGGTTATAAATATAATATGACAAGTTGGTTATCATATTTATATATATTATTTGTTATTTTGAATAATAATCCCCTTTTCTAAAAAACTACCTTAGTGGGTGGTTATGGAAACTTTATGGCAATTGGAATAAAAGGATTTTTTTTTTATTTTCTTCTAAGTTTTCAACGAAGGCTAACACAAAAAGAAAGAGAATGAAAATTGAGACTATACGATAGTCTATATGACAAACACAGAGCATATACGATAAGCTTTTGTTGTCTACACGATAGGAAGACTTATCTAATCGGTAGTCTACACGACTGAAAGTCTTTACTATGCGATAGCCTAAACGATCGAGAAGTTCCTATGCGATAGTGCTTCTTCGATCGTCTTCCTCCTCCAAACTCACAAATATCCTCTTAACCAAAATAGTCAGAGCCCACCACTTTTGGATTCTCACCTTTAGTATACCAAGGAATCCAAGTGGTAGTGTCCCTGTTAATTCAAGGATCGAGTTGCTGTTTGCTGATTGTTTGAGAGGAGTGTTCGTGACTTGTTTGAAGCATTCGTGAACAAGTTGGATCGAGGGATTACATTCTTCAAAGATATAATCTCTCAACCTTTGTTTTATTTTAAAAGCATGCTATAATTTAATTTGATTGCATAATCTTCTTGTATAACTGTAAAAGTATGCGTTCAATCACAATGGAATTTGGACGATTTGCTTCCGCTCAAGGAACTCCTCATGTTGAGTTTCCCTTCACCAATAAGCTTGGAATCTTGAAAAATAGTAACTTTATTATTTCCAAAAGAACAAAAAAAACCAAAATTGTTCAAATTGGAAATAAAAACTAAATCTCGTCTAAATGACAGTACAACAAAAGTCTTATTCAGATTCAAATAACAAGTTTTTAAAAGTAATCTAAAATTCCCAATAGCTTTAACTGAAACTGCTTTGTCATCGTTCACATAGATAAATCTTTCAGCATCACTTGGCAGTCGACTCCATAGACAACCTTGCATTGATATATACTTATGTGAGTAGTAGCACCAGAATCTACTCACCAAGTATCTGTAGGTACAGAAGCTAAATTAAGTTCAGAACAGACCAGAGTAAGAAGTTTACCCTTCTTTCCACACCACTTAGCGTACTTGGGACAATATTTCTTGAGTGACGTTTCTTTTTGCAGAAAAAATAAAGATTTTCAGTAGCTTGTTTTTTTTTTTTTTATTCTGCTAAGATGTCCTGTCTACAACATCCACAAATTTTCTTTTCTTCTTATCATGAGAGCTAATCGCCAAATGAGCACTTTCTGTCATTTCTCTCTTAATCCTATCTTCTTCTTGCACACATCGTGAGATAAGTTCATTAATGCTTCATTTATCCTTCTAAGTATTATAGCTTCTTAAATTGAGTGAATTGTGCATGAAGAGAGATAAGTACTAGATGCACAAGTAAATTTTCATTTATCTCAATATCAAGTGCTTTTAATTTACCTGTGAGATGGACATTTCCATAATATACTCCCTTATGTTTCCATTACCTCATAAAAGTTAAAGAAATCAGAAGATTACTTGCTTCTCTTTTTTCATTTTTAGCAAAATATTTCTCAACTTGAGCAAGGTACTTATTAGCATTTTTGGTTTTCGTGATAGAGCCCCCAAAAAGACTCAATAATGGAGTGCCTAACGATCATCAGGCACATGTGATTTTATCGTTCCCACTTCTCTATATTAGCCGGATTTGGCTGTTTCTCAGTAGAAGTAGGTTTATCGATCTTTAATGCGAGGTCCAAATCCATATACCCGAGAAATATCTCTAGGCTTTCCTTCCAAATCTTGAAGTTCAATCCATTCAACTTATGGATTGAACTCATATTTTCATATATTTGAGTAACACCAACTGAAATAATAAACAACGAAACATATACTCACAATTAAAATGTAACAAAACAATTTTACGTATGTGGTGGGCCCCTTTAACAATATACCACTACAGGAAATCTGACTTCTCTCGACGTCACATTTCATCTAGAAAGTGTGAAAAATTCGTCGGGAGAGGATCTCCCGACGCATAAACAGTCGTCAGAAGTTTGGTCGGGAGAAATCCGTCGGGAGAGGAACTCCCGATGCACTTTTAAATGGTGTCGGGAGTTATGAGGGAACTCCCGACGCATTGTAGTGCGTCAGGAGTTCCCTTCTTAACTCCCGACGCCAGAGTTCTCCCCTAACTCCGGATGTTGTAAAGTGCGTCGGGAGATCCTATATGCGTGGGGAGTATTAAAATTTAATATATCATTTGTAATTTTTTAAAATTTGATCTGAAAACCTGTAAAACATATTATACCAAATAAAGATTCACATAACTAAAAAACGAAAAATGAAGTCCATATTATAACAAGTAAAAAAATTACAATATCCAAACGAAGTCGATAAACATTCATATCACAAATACATAAAAGAAGTAAAATCAAAACAACATCTAGAACACTTCTCGAACACAGCATCTTCAATAATTGTCCCAACTCATCTCCGAACAACATTTTATAATAAAACAAAAACATTGAAATATTATATCGATAAACATCCACAACACATTTAAACTTCAATATGGGTGGTAATGAAACTCTACCCACCACCCACGACAAACATGTAACCTCCCGAACATAAAAAATACACAAAACGCCTCAAGAATGACCAACACATATAAAACTCAAATTTGTCCCCAAAATGGTTTATCTCAATCCCCCATCACAATACATTAAACTTCGTAAACATTCATAAATACACAAAAAGTTAAAATAATGAAAAACATAAGAGAAGAGGAAACTCATAGAAAGTGAGAGGCAAAGAGATTCAGGGAGAGAGCGAGATACAAGGAGAGAGCGAGAGGCAGGGAGAGAGCGAGATACAGAGAGAGAGAGCAAAAGGCAAAGAGAGAGCGAGATACAGGGAGAGAGCGAGAGGCAAGGAGAGAGCAAGAGGCAAGGAGAGAGCACGAACTACTGTAGTCTATCTTCAATTATTTTCAACACACACCATAAAGAATACAACTGCTTATGTTTTAAAGTACAGAGCCCTAAACACAAGGGCAAAACAGTAAATGAATAAACAATGTTAGGGACATGTGTCACTCTTCAATAGGAGGCCCTTCTACAGAATTGGCTGGCTGGGATAGGGCCACATCACCTGTTAACATGGGTTGGTTTGACTTGTTTTTCTTTGTCCTTAATACAAAATAGCCAAGTTCAAGAACAAGATGGGTGTAATGAAACTCTACCACCCCCACAACAAACATGGAACCTCCCGAACATAAAAAACATACAAAATAAGTAAACAATGACCAACACACATAAAACTCAAATTTGTCCCCAAAATGGTTTAACTCAAGCTCAACCTCCCCCCGCCCCCCCAACCACAACACATTAAACTTCGTAAACATTCATAAATACACAAGATAGCCAACAAAAAACACATCAAAATCCAGTTGTTTGACTACCATAACTGCAGGATAGCCAACAATTCTTTAATTATCATAAATCTACTTAAGACATAACTAAACTTTGCTACCATAACTGCAGGATAGCAACATATTAGACAACTAAATAATGTAGTAATCATACCTAATTTGATGAGTCTTCTCTAAGTGATCGTACCATGTCTTCAATCATTTTTTTCATTTCTTCCATTTGTCTTGTATGATCTTTTTGCATTTTTTCTAAACGTCTTCAAGTTCCTTAATCCTAGATTGAGATTGTTGGAAATTGACTCTCAATTCTTCCATTCCTTGAATAGATGACGAGCTTGATGAGATGCTACTTCTTCTTGACTTAGGCTTAGGGCCCAATCCTAGACCTTTTGAATATCCAGGTCGTCTACCCAAAATTGTCTCACAGATTTCATCCCCTGTTAGTAGTTGAGAACCTTCTAGAATGGGGCTGGATTGTAGTTCCAACATTTGATGCTAGACATAATAATTAAATGGGTAAGAATGAGCGACTAAAGTTAAAAGTGAAAAAAAAACATGATAGTAAAATAAAAAATGTTACATGTGCATTTTCAGCTACCTTGTTCACAAACTTGCCACCTTTAGAGCCGTAATAGGGAAACACATCCTATTTTTGGACCCTCCTTTGCTTGCAACTCTACCTGAATTTGCAGGAATGACTTCGATCCACCTACGTGATCGAACGATAATTTCTCTTTGTTCTTCCTGTTCGTCACAAACATTTTCTACATTTGAAGAAAAAAAATATGTCAATAATGTGATGTATTAGTAAATGCAGCAAATGATACACGCCATAAATATTCTACCTGAAATGCTTTACTCTCGAAATGGTCACACAAAAAGTACCAATCTTCTGGCATATTTTTAAGCCAACTAGGCAAACTGACACCTGTTTGCTGAGGATCTCCACATTTTCTGTAATGTCTGTGCAAATCTACTCTAAATTTTTTGGAGTTTTGCATTTGATGTTCTATAAAACAGTTATGTCATTGACTGGATAGATCAAGTTCGAAATGAGCCTACAAAAGAGGGAGGGGAGAATTAGCATAGATGATGTTCATGACTGTAAAAGAATAAACTTATAATTACTTGCCAATAATTGACTTTTAGCCAATTCTATGAACTCGTTTGGAATCTCAGCAAAAGTACGACAACGTACTGGAAATGCAAATCTCACGGCGACGTCGATTGCATTACTAAATTGTACTGAATGTTGAAATATCGGTTTCGTCTCCCCCTCATTTATCACGATTGTAATTCTCCCATGTTTTTGGACGTATTTTTCCAACTCGATGTTCCGTGAATGCTCTCGTTTCTTCCGATTGGATTCTAAGCTACTATCTGAAGAATAAAAAATTTAAAACAGTTTATGATGTATTTCAGCTAACAGAATATATTTCAAAATATACTAACCTAAAGTATCACCCACAGAAGATACCGTATTGCCTAGATATAACTCCTGGAATTCTTCATCAGCCTCTCGTTGCCTATTAGGGGTTGACATCATATCTATACAAACATAAAAAAGAGAAAATAATATTAAATTAACCATAAATACGTGTAAGCTAGAGAAAAAGAGAATTGAGTAGATACATTATTACTCATCATCGTAATCTAATTCAAATTATTCATCAGCACTTGAACTGTTATTGGGAGATAATTGTTCTTCATCATCATCGTTTATGAAGTCATGATCACCATGTACAAATAATTGGTCTTTCCACAACTGTAGGATCAACGTCAACTCTGCATAAAGTAACCTCCTCAATGGTTTCATCCACTCGGACGCCATCAATAATTTATAGTAAATCTAGTTGTGTGTTTTCAACATCATCCACTTCCGATACATCCCATATTCGTTTATTTTGGACTACTTGAACAACTTTCCAATTGCCACCATGTTTGATGTCATCAATGTAAAAGACTTGTTGTGCTTGGATAGTAAGATAAAAGGCTCGTCGACATACCAAAAGTGTGATGTATTGATCGATTTATATCCTAAATCCACATGTGTCCTATTACTTTTGTTGTTATCTGTGTCAAACCATCTACACTTCAACAAGAAAATGCATCTTTTGTTCGCATATTGGAAATCTAATACTTTGTCTACAACACCGTAGAAATTGTTATCCATACTTGTGTTCTCACTGATCTCCCCGGCCACTAGGACTCCACTATTTTGTGTAGCTCGACAATTATCACGCTCTACAGTGTGAAACCGTACCCCATTAACAATGCATCCACTGTAAGAACGCACCTTAGACGAAGGTCCCATTGCAAGTGAAAAGAAATCATCGGAGATATCTTCTCTCGCGCCGTTGTAGAACCTGATAATTAATTATACATTAAAAATGAATACGAAAAATGAATCATCCCTCAACTGTTGCCTACAAAATGACTATGTATACCTGAGATTTGAACCAATCGGAAAATTTGCATTGATGTTTTATATATAAGTCAGAGGTGCTTTGAGCTTCATGACGAATTAACCTCAAATGTTGCCTACAAAATTGATCATTTAAATGTTATAACAAAGGAGATACCCTAGAATTTAGAAAAAGAAAAAGTTTGAAATGTACTTGTGATAGTCTGTTATTTCTTTACAATTGTTGAGAATATACCAATGTGCAATACGCTTTTCCTCCGCTGATAGCGTCCGTAAAGTTGACGCCTCTAATGGTCGTACCCTCTACCTAAATAATTCGAATTCACCAAATATCTTGTGATCGAGAATGTTATCATCATTTCGTTCATCTCTATTGAATCTCGTTTCAATCCCACTTAGATATCGCGAGCAGAAGTTCCATGATTGATTCATTGCATATGCTTCCGCTATAGACCCCTCAGGATGTGCTTTGTTCTGTACAAATTGTTTTAATGTTCGTAAACTTCTTTCAATAGGATACATCCAACTGTAACTAACTGGACCCACCACTTTGGTTTCATATGGTAGATGAACTGCAAGGTGTACCATTACATCAAAAAAGGCAGGTGGGAATACTCTCTCCAATTTACAAAGAATGACTATGATGTCTGCTTATAGTCTGTTCAAATCACTTACACATATTCTCTTTGCACATAAGTCGCGAAAGAATGTACACAACTCAAAAATAGTTGTGGATACGTTCTTTGGTAGGTATGCTCGAATACCAATAGGGAGTAGTCTATGAAGCAACACATGACAGTCTTGTGTTTTCAGCCCCGATATTTTTCCATCTTTGTCATTGACACATCGTGATATGTTAGATACGAATCCATCAGGGAATTTCACTGATTTCAAATACTTATAAAACGAAATCCGTTCACCATTTGTTAATGTGTATGCTGCGTGTGGTTTTACAAATCTGTTATCGACCTGTATCAAGTGTAGGTCCTTTCTTATCTTCAAATCTTGTAACTCTAATCGAGCGTTCGTTCTATCCCTTGCCTTTCCTTCAATATTTAACAATGTGCCCACCAAATTGTCGCATATGTTTTTTTCAATATGCATTACATCCAATTTATGTTGTAACAATAGTCTGAACCAATATGGAAGTTGGAAAAAAAATACTTTTTTTAGTCCAGTTTAGAATTCGCTTTCTTTTTTTATCTTGCTTCGATGGATGTTTGCTAAGCACAAAAAAGTTTAGCGTATTTATTTGTTGTAATATCTCTTCTCCATTCATTACGACTGGTGGAGGTCTACGTTCAACTTTTCCATCATGTTTTCTACTTCGACGCCAACTATGATTCTCTGGAAGATAACGTCGATGTCTCATAAATGATATTTTCTCTCTTATCCCGAAGGATGAGTTATCTTCTTTGCATATTGGACATGCTTGATAACCTTTTGTACTCCACCCAGATAAGTCACCGTACGTAGGGAAGTCATTAATCGTCCATAATAAGGTAGCATATAGTTGAAAAAACTCACCAACAACAGAACATAAGTTCGTACACCAATTGTCCACAACTCTTTCAACTATTCAATCAACGGTTACAAGTAAACGTCAATTTCCTTTCCAGGAGATTTTGGACCAGGTATGAGCAAAGACATGAAGAAGTTTGTTTCCTTCATGCATTTCCAAAGGGGCAAATTATAAGGAATTATCACCGCAGGCCACATACTATAAGAAGTGTTCATATTTCCAAACGGATTGAAGCCATCTGAAGCTAATCCCAAACGAACATTTCGAGGATCTAAAGCGAAATGAGGGAATTCACGATCAAAATGTTTCCACCCCTCTGCATTAGCTGGATGTCGCAATACATCCTCCGTTTCAACTCGCTTATCTTTATGCCATCTCATGTCAGAAGCGCCTTCTTTTGATGCAAACAATCGTTTTAATCTCGGTATCAATGGAAAATGACGCAATACCTTATGTGGTATTTTTTTACCCTTGCCATCATTAACTTTGTACGGAGACTCACCACAAACAGGGCATTGTTGCAAATCTGCAAACTCTTTCCAATACAATACACAATCATATTTGCATGCATGAATAGACTCATAACCTAGGCTTAAATCATGCAATTTTCGCTTGGTTTCATAAAAGGAAATAGGTATAGAGGTGTCAGCTGGAAATGCTGCTTTTAACAATTCCAGCAATATGTCAAACGATTTGTTACTTCAGTCGTTCAGAACTTTGATATGTAACAACTTCACTAAAAAGTTTAAGGACGAAAATTGTGAATACCCAGGGTATAATTCATTACGTGCTTCGGTCATTAAATCCTCGAATAAGTTCGTGGTATCTCTTTCTTGACCATTAAAGAACATTTCATTATTCTCAATCCTTTCTTCATTTGCATTTTCTTTTTCAATTGGAACTTGTAAATCGTTTATAAGATTCAACATCTCATTTTTTTCGACGACATTACTCTCTATATTATCTACTTCAACATCCTGTATTGATGACTTGTATGACTTCTAGATAAGTTTACTGGCTCTCTATGATATACCCATTCACAATATGAGGGAGATATTCCATATATTAATAGAAGTCGTTCCACAATATCTATCTTTTCCCAAATTGAATTCATACAATTCTTGCATGGACATCTTATTCGTTCGGAATCATTAACATGAAATCTTGCCATATCTAATAACTGTGATACTCCTTCTCTATACTCCACTGATAACTTATTCCTTAGTTTAATTCATTCTTTATCATCCTTAAAAATAAATATTTTTTGACCAACTTGTAATCCAAAACAATAATCTGGATTAGGAGACAAAGTACAAAGTATTATTAAGCATTGGGTTCCATAATTTTCATTTCTTAAGGCAAAATAAACACATAGGTCCCTAGACCGCTTAAATTGTCTTAACAACTTTCAAATGTTTTATTTAGTACGTCTCCAAGCTTTCAATTTTGTGTCTAATATAGGCCTTTCATCTATTCAACATCTTCTAAAATTTATAAGCCTATTGGACACAAAATTTAAAGTTCAATTTTCTATTAGACACAAAATTTAGTTTTATGTCTACTAGATTCTTTAAACTTTTTTAAAATATTAAATGTGTTAAGTACCAAATTGGATGTTTAAAGATTTATTTTATATTTTTTAGATTAATATAGGCCTTTTATTTATTCAACATCTTCGAACTGTTAAATCATGCATACTTAGGCTCCAAATAACCAACATCATATGACGTGTTCGTTTTAAAATTACTCTCAACAATTTCAGAGAATTGTAAAACAAATATATTCTCAAAATTGACGAGATATTAATGGGCATGATTTGTACAAAAAAAAAAATTTAGATAAGATTTTAATGGGCATAATATTGATGGACATGATTTGTACAACAATTTCAAAAAATTAACAAAAGCGAATACAATATTTAACACATTTTAATGGACATTTCACATATGATTTAAATAAATATATAAGATAAAATAAAATGAGAAAATTACCGACAAGGAGACGACGGCGGCAGGCAGTTGATTGCAACAGTGGCGACAGCAAAACTTGATAGAAGAAAAGGGAGGAATGGAAGAAAAATTTTATGAGAAAAATGGAAAGTGTAAAAGGATGGAAGAAAATGGAGAAATGGAAGAAAAATTGGATGGGAAAATAGGGAGAGGGAGGAAGAATGGTGAAGAAAAAGGGAGAAAGAGGAAAAAATTTGAGAGAGAGAGAGGAAGAAAATAGGGGCGGCGGCGGTGGTGGGGGGGAGGGGGGTTTGGGGTTAGGGTTTTTTGAGAGGGAGAGGAAGAAAAAATGGGGGAGTGGGGAAGAAGAAGGGGTTTGGTTTGGTTAAACCAAACCCCTCTCCCGACGCCGCCCGACGGGTGTCGGGAGATCCGTCGGGAATTCTCGGGAACTCTCGACGGTCAACACCCGGCGTGGAGAGTTTTCGGGAACTCTCGACGGTCAACACCCAGCGTGGGGAGTTTTCGGGAACTCTCGACGGTCAACACCCGGCATCGGGAGTTCCCCGGGGAACTCCCAACAGTCCTTTACTTCGTTGGGAGAGACCGTCTCTCCTAACGACCTAACTCCCGACGCTCTATTTAGGCGTCGGGAGAACTCCTTTTTCTTGTAGTGTACCTTGCACAACATAGATGTTCAACCTTTAGGCAAAACACCAACTGGAAATAGTACTCTCAATGTAGTAATCAACTGACAGTAAACTTTGTACAAAAACAACCTTTCTTTAGACCGACTATTTTTCACATGAGCAATCTTTATAATTGTCACATACTTATTACCACATGCATACCCACAATTTGGCCAAATAATTATCTTCTTTTGGGCCGATAATTATTGGCATAAATTCATGAATATGCACATCTTATATTTCATAATTAAATTAATCTAAATAACAGAAGCTACTTTGGTAATATATTATTTTGACTGGTTCATTCTAAAATATAAGACACAATAATATAATAATATTATTGTACAAAAATAATAGGAGAAGAACACCAAATAGTTTTTACCAAAGTTCACCTAGTAATTGCATACAATACAATTAAAGTAACATAAACATGTGAATATTACCAAATATCATTAATCAAGTTTAAATTTAAATTCACCAAAATATCAATCGAATTTAAATTTAAATTTACCACATTATCAATCAAATTTAAATTTAAACTACAACATAATTAATCAAAGTTAAACTTAAATTTACAATGTGATTAATCAAATTTAAACCTAACTTCATAATTTGATTGATTTAATTCCTAATTTATCAACTAATTCCTAATTAAAGAGGGATTACTGACCGAATTGATTAATTCTTGACATGCAAGATTTTCAGTTAATTAATACAAAAAAACCCCTTAATCGATTAAATTAATGGAATTGAACATTAACAATCAAATGGGCAAAAAATTCCTCCAATTCATGACCAAGTTTAGATGTGATTCAAGAAAGAAAGAAGAATTAAAGTTAAAGAAAAATAAGTTGCTGAACTTGAAGTGCGGCTACGAGGTTCCAGAATTCAAGAAACAAAATATTAGATACCACTAATGTCGGAAACCATGGAGGAAGAAAGAGGTTTATTTTATTATTAAAAAAATATTTAAATTTTTTAGCCATCCTCATCGAAACCAAAATTAAATCACAATACCAATGGAATCATGCTCTGATACCACTTGTTAGCATAAATATTTTAGATCTATATTGAATAGATATAACCCTTGGATATTCATTCTAAATTGTCAAGAATAACGTACTAGATTCCATTGCAAAATTGACGATGTTCGATTCGAGAATCGATGTCATTGATTCGATTTTAAACCGAAACAAAAGAAAATTTATAAATACTGAACTAATCCTATCACTACAATGACGTAGCAACACTGGTAAGTCCGAGTCAATCCGCAAGGAAGCGTGATTTGTTTCATTAAGTTAATTTCCTAGAACGGTGAATGGGGAGTTTTGGGGTGAAAAAGATAAATGCGTGAAATTAGTTTAAAGGGGTAAATGTAATATAGAATAGGAGTCTATCGAATTTCTAGAGCAAGGGAGAGTTTCCTATGCAATTTCTTTCATTAGGCATCAATTAATTACACTGAATCTATCAACCCCTCAACCTATTAGGGAATCTAATAACCCAATTAACCAAATTCGATATTAAACCAAATTAGCCCTAATTCAATTTACAACTCTTCCTTCTTAGTGACATACAGGTTAAAATTGAATTGCATTACGAAAGTGTTCAACTGTCGAGATATACTACAAGCTAGAAAAGTCATATCTTATAGCATAATTTATCTGGAAAAGATTATATTAGGGCATACATGCATTTGGTCAGAAAAAGTCTAGACTTTAAACATGCGATCCTAATATGCGCAACTAAATCAATCAATATAGGCTATGATAATTTTGCAAACAATAATTTCAATAAACTAATTTGTCATATCGATTTATAAAAATTCCATTAAGATTCAATCAAATCATCCCAAAGAGTTCACAACAATTCAGTTAAATTAACTAGAAATCCTTCAAGAAATTAAAGACAAGGCTCTTTGTCAAAGGAAATTAGATAGAAGTTACCTCTTAATTCATAGATAAATTTGAGATACACATCTGATCCGTCAATTACAACCCAAAACAAAAAGAAAAACTAACCTAAAGACACTAAATTCTAAAAGGAAAGGAAGAAGAATGAAGGTTAACTTCGGCCTTCATCAGTTCAACTCCCAAAAAATTGCATATTTTGACCTAAACACGAAGGGATGTATTTATAGAAATCTTCGCAGCGTTGTAACGCTAGACAGAAAAGCCATAAGCATCAGGGAAAATGTTGCAGCGCTGGCGTTACTGCCAACTCAGAGCATTGCAACGCTCCCTTGAACACCAGGCTACTACCTTTCAGTGTCAGGCGAGCATCGGGGCTTCGTATAAGGTGAGTGTTGTGACGCTAAAGCAGGGGCATTTTGGTCTTTTTTTACTCCTTCGAAATCCGGATGTTCAAATCTACTCCAAATTGCTCAAAATTAACCCTAATCAGCTTCAAATCGCCAATTCTACCTCTTGGTTGCTCGATACCTACAAAATAGGGAAATAAGCACGTAAAATCCGTTAACGAGCCCGAATTAAGCTAGGAATAATAGCTCTTTTTGAGAGCTATCAGACGACAATTATAAGACGGCCACTGTCTTCTTCAACCAAATTTCGAATGCCCTAAGTGGGATCTTTATCTATATTAGATTCGAGAAAGATTGAGTGTTTATTATTTTAGTATATCGGGAACCATAACCTTAAGGTCTCTTTATATACTAGTTCAATTAGGGTTTCATTAAACCCTAACTAACTAGAAATGCTAACCATTAAGTTCATATTAAAAAAAATCTTATAAATAAACATCTATAAAAATTGGTAAATCTCAAAATTGTCAAATCTTAATTTTCAAAAACTCAAATCTTTTCAAACAACAATTGAGGCTCCAAATTTTTGTTCAGGCTCAAGATTTTTGTTGGAAAATACAGAAATTCATTTTTGTTGATGAAGAGAGAAAAACTATCTATTTTTTTTTTTAGAAAAAAACATTCTTTAAAAATTGTTTTTACAGTACTAATGAGCATCGATAACAAAATTAAGGGAGTGTGTTCAAATGTATTTATTTATTTATTTTTCATGTTCCATGGAGTTGTTCTCTATTACAATATACATAAGCGGGGCAAGACCAGAGATGCCATTTCCCATCCCATCTGCACTCTCAATTTCATTCCCCATCCCCATGAAATTTTTCAAGGGGATCGGGGCGGGGATTCCCCGCAAGGAATTCGTGGGGATCGGGTTCTCGTGGAAAATCTTTTCCTGTTATTATTTTTTTTTGTAAAAAATCAATTAATTTAAATTACTAATGTGAGCAAATTTTAATTAAATAATTAACTTTATCACTAAATTATTTATGATTTAGTTTTACCTGAAAATTAAAATTTAAAGACAAATTACTCAAATTTTGGCCTGAAAAACTAATTATATTTTTTTGTAGAAAGAAATAAATATAAATCAAATTATTCACATATATAATCTAAATTTAAATATTCAATTTAAACATATTCATTATCTTTCCCAATAAATAATAAAATTTGAAATTTAAATATAATATTTATATAATAATAATAACAACATAACATTAGATAACTATATTAAATAAATATGTAGAAGCTAATCAGGGCGGGGAAGGGACGTGAATACATTCCCCATCCCCGTCCTCGTCCTCGTTTAGCTCATGGGAAATTCTTTTTCCCATTTTCGGCCTAATGGGGAATCCCCGCGGTGCCCTGTCCTCGTGGGAAAATTAGACAACTCTATATATATATTATTGCATAAAAAATATGTATTAAAGGGGCATTTGGTTTAAGGATTATCTTAAGACTACAATAATCATCTCTACAGTAAATATTATTTTAAAACTCCCAATTAGCTACGGTTAACACTATTTCAAAAATCTTATTTGCTACAGTATTTACTATTTGCCGTAGTTTTTACTATTTTACATCCATCAATTTTTTTATTCTTTGCAACCGTGTTTATTATTTCCTATTCAAACTAAATAGTTTACACCTCAAACACATCTATTATAACCCAAACTAAAATAATCTACACCCCAAACACAAACTATTATCATCCAACTATAATAACCTAGGACTTTAATGTAAACCCCGAACCCTACTTTCCTTACCTAAGTATGTTAACTATGTGATTACAATGTTAAGTAGGTTTACTTATGAAGAATGTTACATTGTAGGGAAAATTTGAAGAATGAAGGAAAAGAATAAGGGAAAATTTGAAGTGTTGTGTTGAAACGCCTTGGGGTAGGCTTGTGAATTTAGCCGATAGTGTTTTTGGTAAGCCAAATTATAAATTTTTATGAGATATATTGAGTTTGGGATTTATGTTGAACAATGGTAGAAGAATACTATTAAGCATAATATGATTATTATTATTTTGTTACTAAAGGCTGAATAGAAGTATGGAATTAAATAATTTTGTGATTATTTGAAAAAAGAAAAGAAAAGAAAAGAGAAAAAGATGCAAGTCGGTGGGAAGGTTTAAGTGGGATGAGGGATCACTCTTTCCTCATTTTTACTGCCGGCATACCTCCTCCTCCAAACCGAAACAAGTGAGGGTACTTCAGCTAGACATCGAATTGGAGAAGAATAAGAAAGTTTAGGGTTGAGTGGGGTAGAATTTGAAGGAAAACATGGGGAAATTCGAAGAAGAATTGAAGCTGGTCTAGAATTCGAGTAATCTGGACAAGGTATGATGTTCAAAGGATAACAAGCTGTAGAAACCGAGTTTGGAGCTGAATATTTGAGGTGAAATTCGAAGAAGAATTTAAGTTGGTCTGGAATTCGAGTAATCTAGACAGGATATGATGTTCGAAAGATAACAGGCTGTAGAGATTGAGTTTGGAGCTAAAATTTTAAGGTAAGATAACTAACTTAATTATAAACAAGTTTCTAGAAGGAAGTTTCTTGAAATGAGTTCTTGATTTCGAGTTATAAATTTTTGAAGTTGAAATAGGAATTTGTGCATAAGCAGACAGCTGGTTGGGAAGATCAAGTAAGTAGCTCATCCAAGGGAGCGAGAGCGAGATAAGGATGATGTAAATCTCGCTGGTCACTCAAATCTTGTTTATTTTCTGCCTAGTCTCGCTAGAATTTATGCTAAGTCTCGCTAATAATGGTAAGTCTCGCTAATAATGGTAAGTCTCACTAAGAATGAAACATCTCGCTGATTTTCATGCTAAGTCTCGCTCATAAGATGATCTCGCTAGTGATGATATCGTTGGTGAAGATCTCGTTAGTGATGATTTCGCTAGTGACGATCTCGCTAGTGATGATCCCGCTAGTAAGCAAACTATTTGAAGCATCTTTATGAGAATTCTAAGAAATCTAACAAAGAATTATGTTGCTTCAGGCCAAGAGAAGCTAGGAAAAACCTATAAACCGTTAAGAGCCCAGACGAGTAGTGAGTGACTAAAATAAACTTAATGTTTTCAATGTTTTGTGCATAAAAGACCATGCGATTTCAATGATGTTTGATGATAAGTTTGTACGTTTTCAAGCAACTAAGTTTTATGAATTGCATAGCATTTCTTCTCCAGCATGTGTATGTTTTATCGCATGCCAAGGTTATATGTTATAAAAGCTAAGTATCTATGATGAAGCATGCGTTTTTAAGATAAAAGCTATGTTTCTACAAATGTATTGCTAAGGGCTATGATTGAATGTTTCTTAATGTATATGTTTTTTCTTTAGTATGATATGTTTAGTAAGTCAGATATTGAAGGTATAGAAGATATCCAAAAAGTACCTAATGTGTTGACGGTACTTAGAAACTCCACGTGCAAATAGGTATTTTTGAATAAGAGGCCAAAGTATGGGTCTCCTAGGCCATATACCATCAACCTGAGGCCGAAGTATGGGTCTCTTGGCCGGATACAGACGTTGGGAGCTAGAGCGATGTATGCTCGTTCTCAACTAAGGTTTAATAATGTTTATTGATGTTTAATGAGTTTTCTTCTCAAAAGCTTGATGTTATGGCTATGTTCATATTTTAAAGGAAGTTGCTTGAAATGTTTTCCAGTATGTTTACGTGTTTTATATTAATGAAAAGCATGGTATGTCCTGATTTCTAGTAGTCACTCACTTTGCGAATAGCTCACGGTTTTCAAATGTTTTTTTTTTCTTTCCCCAGGTAGCGGTCAGATTTCTCGAGATTAATCTTGCTGCTGCTTTCCATACAAGACTCAGTTAGTTGAAGAGAAACTAGGTTAACTATTGTATATATATACACTTGTTGTGAGAAGTGTCAGGGACATGTTAGTGAGGAATGTTAGGGACTTGTTAATATCATTTTGAGCCCAGCTGTAAATATTTTATCTGTAGATATTATGTTATGGTTTGTTAAGCATGTGATTGTATGGAAGTTAATGCTGAGCCTTCCTGATGAAGGAACTCTTATACAAGAGTCATCCATGAGCGGGATCTTTTCGATTTCATTGTGACAGAATTACCACACATGCATTATAACATACAAATATGCATTGTAACACTAATTACTAGCATACTTTAACAAATAAAATACATAAAGACCGAGTAAACGTACCAGTTGAAAACAATCTTCAATCAAACTCAGTCCAACGGAAGCAAACTCCTCTACACTTTTTATCATTCAGTAAACAGTCGTCTAACAGCACCACGGTCGTCTACACGATCGACAGTATACGAACCAATTACAACTGGGGACGACACCACCACTCGAAGCCCTTGATATTCTCGGAGTGAGAATCCAAAGGGTGGACTTTGATGGAACTGGTAGAGGGAGGAGGAAAATACGATCGTGTTGAACAAACAAGCAAGTGGGAGATAGTAGAAGACTATTGTATAGTCAGGTGCTTGTCGTTTAGGAAAAGGTATACAATCGTGTAGGTTTAGCTAAGCGATCCTCTATCAAATGTTAAGCGATCGTTTAGGTCTGCTTGACGCGCTAAGCGATCGTGTAGAAAAGGTAAGCGATTGTTTAGAAATTGCAGGTGATCGTTTAGTGCGCGGGTGTGCGATCGTTTAGGAAGATGGGCACCATCATATAGGCTCTCAATGCTATGCAATCATATACTTTCACACCGTGAGCGAATTTTCAGATATCTTACAAAATGAAAACAATTTTCATTTTATTCTTCAGTTACAAGAACTAAATTCAAACTTCCCACTATTGCACAATTTCGGAGAATTACTCGGCCAATTATTTCATAACTGCCTAATTAATTAAATAATGAATATAATCATATTATATTCTTAACCTATAGTTTGATATCATATATCTACTATAGTATTTTCTCCTCTACTTGATATAAATCATATTTATATCAAATTTCTTCCAAAATAATGTATCTTATACATTTAGTCAATTATATCATATATAATTAACCAGTTCAATTATATAATATATAATCGAACTCCCTCTTATCAATTTGAACATTTCAAACTGACCCAAAAACTTATTCTCAACTTTATCCAAGCTACCACCCTTATGGACCTATGCCTCGAAACTCCAATGGTATGTGAATAACTGACTAAACTTTTTAGCCACGAGATCCACCATCCGTTAACTGTCAGACATTCCACTAAAGACCAACAGCTGAACTCTTCTTACCACATATATATTTTTGTGTCCATCGGATATAACCAATCATGAGTATGATGACCCTTCATAAATGCTCGTAAGTACAACTGAGCCAAATTACTATTTTTCCCTGTAGTTACATTTCACTCCTTAAGAACCACTGATCCCTCTAATGAACAATACAACATAGTCCAACTATGTGTGAACACCTCTCGGGCCAAGAGAAGGCGTGTGACACCACATCGTTCAAGCCTTGGAATCAGCCTTTAAGGAAGCTATCTATCTACTTGCCCCTGCATCGGGGAAGGAGCGAATTCCATCTTATGTAGCGAGTTCCCAGCTCCCAAATCAGACGAATCCTCAAAGTGGTAGGTTTGAGTCGGCGACCTGGCCACTTGCACCCATGCAAATCAAAGAACCACCCTCAATGGCAGGAGTTCTCAACTCACTCAGGATTGAGGTCATGTTACCTATGGTCATTCTAGTGAAGTGAAGTCTCTGTCATGAACGGTGTTATATAATGAGACGTTAACACTTCGTGGTCAGGTCTTATACAAACTCTTTGTATAGGACGCTCCCGCTCGCATGTCCCTTACATGAATGATCAGGATTAGATCATCTGTGACAAGTCACAACACTTGTGACCATTCCACAAAGTGGGTCGCATCCATAGCGTTACCAGGATAAGGTTTCCCTCCTATATTCATATACTACAGACCATTTTGGTTATCACTTAAGACATGATCCACTTGTATGTTACCACATACATGTTTAAGTTACATCTAGATAACCAGGGATTTTAGGTTTATTGGTTTGTGGTAAAGCAAATAAAATATTCAACTGAGCAAAATCAAGAAGTGGAGTAAAATATCATATATTATACATCACAAGCGTTTGTACAAACTGTTTACAAACTACAGGACACGAGACTTTAAGGCATCAACCCCAACACTTGATGTGGGCTAATTGTATAAGTTAATATGTTTATCAAGTTGGTACTAAAGATGTTAAGTAAGTAAGTAAAGGGAGTAAGTGATGGCGATAAGGCTAGTAACTACTACCGTCACATCTTCTTCTAAGTTTAGGGGGTGTGACATTTAATAACTAACTCCTTATCTCAAACGCCCCCTAGTAGATTTAAGTTTATTCAATATTTTACTTTTTTGCAATTAACATTATTTTTTGAAGTTATTTTGGAGGTTTTTTTTTCTTTTGAAAGGATTTGGGAGGTTTTTTTTCTTTATTTTATTAGAAACTTAAGCCCGTTAAGAGAGAATGGTGATTAAAGATTTTTGTTCTTCAAAAAGAAAATGTTGAACTCTATCAATACGATTAGGAGTGTTCAAAAAACCCGATGACCCAAAAAAATCGATCAACCCAACTCAACCCGTGCGGTTTGGGTTGGGTTCAAATAAATGAAAATTTTATGGGTTGGGTTGGTTCATGGGTTCATCTGATATAACTCAAACCAACCCGAACCAACCCGAATTTATTATTAACTTTAAAATATATTTTTTTATTATTTATAACCCAATTATTTATACATATATTGATTTTAATTTTATTTAATTCCAATATTTTTTGAATAATTTATTCTTCGACAACTCTTAAAAGTAGTTTCTTTGCACTTTAGAAATTTTCACTATATAAATTGAAATTGAGTTGTTAATCTTAATTCAATATATGAGAATAATTAAATTAGATTTTTACATATTTACATTTTGCTTCTTTTTAGAACAAAGTTTTAAGTAAATGACCCGATTAACCCGAACCAACCCAGCCTAAATATTTCATGGTTGGGTTGGGTTGGGTTCATTTTTTAATAAGGTTATTTGGGTTGAGAAATTCAAAACGGGTTGGATCTAAAAAAATATTTCAACCCAACCCAAGACAACCCATGAACGCCTCTAAATACGATGATTTGGAAATTTAGAAATTCATTTAATGAAGAGGTAAACTATATATATTTCTTTTCTTTTCTTTTTTTTTTTAATTTTTCTTTAAGAAATGCATTTACAGAATTAAATTGGTATCAAATACCAAAAAAAGAAAAAAAAAAGTGTGTTCAAAATATTTATTTTTCTATGTTTCATGGAGTAAGAAAAGTAATTGAAATACCATACTGGCCCATTTGGTTCATGGGAATAAGAGATGAGAATGGAAAATGATATTCTATCATCATGTTTGGTACAAATTTTTAATATTATGAATGAGAATATCTTATTCCAAGGCATTTTATATTACAGTTTTTCGTAACCACTCAAATACATGGGTTTCCTCCATTTCCAATTGTTTTCCTCTCTCTTACTTTTTATCTATTCATATTATTTGTTCTTTTTCTTTGTTAATAGTGGTTAATATATTTAAATTAAATTTATAATTGACATATATAATTAAGGGAAATTATTGCAAATGGTAAAACTGTTGAAAATATTTACAAGATATAGCAAAATTTTAGAACTATCAATAATAGACGTTGATAGATACTGATTGAAATCTATTGATATCTATCAATGTCACTGATAGACACTGATAGTAGTTCTAAAATTTTGCTATACTTTGTAAATATTTTGATTTATTTTTTTATATTTAAAAACAACCCTATAATTAAGTTTATAAATAATAAAGCTAATATAATAATTTATTCTATTATTATGAATTAATATGAAAAGTCATAATCTTTTTAAAAAATATATGAATAAACATAATTATATTTGCTTACATCTCTTTTTATCGGTAATATATATTAACATCATAAATTATTTATTAAAATTATTGATTAGTATTTAAAAAAATATTAGTTAATTAATTAATAATAAAATAAGTTAATTTTTTCAATTAAACAATCTTGTACACTTGTACTAGTTTTAATCTATAATCATAATTAATCTATATATATATATTTATGCTAAATAAGTCTATATATATATATATATATATATCAACTTTGAAGAGTTCACAGTCGTCAACATTTCATTATATTTGTACTGAAAAAGTCTTTTGGTAGTTTGGGGCATGTACATTCCATATTTCCAATTAGCAAGTTCATTCTACGAGCATCATTAACATACCATAATTCATTATATTAAATGAAACTGTTTCTATATAGGGTTGTGCAGCGAATAGAGGTTTGGTCAATGGAGACCGTTTAAACTTTTATGGGCATTCAATGTGATTTAGCTGCCTGCCATTTATGTGTTTGAGTTATGCATCTGCTTTATAAGCCCCTCTAATTTTGCAGGCCAACTTTTACTTTGTCCCTTTCTTTAATCTTCTTGGAGATGCAGATTGTATAATTTCAATTTTTCTTTTTTGTACAGTCTTCTAGATTTTATGTTCTTGATGCTCTCTCCAAGTGTTTGCATATGCTGCTGCAAGGTCTGAAAGACAGGTGATCATCATTTGTTTATCATATTTATGCAGGTGAAAGAATTGTTGAGATTAGATGGTTTGATTTAGTAATTTCAGTGTCACTTTCTGTCGCTCTTTTTTGTGTTTGTTAAGTAAAACGTTGGTGGTTTGTGTCTCCATGTCATGTAATCAACTATGAGATGATTGTTGTCTGATTGTTCCTTTTCTTTGCATGCAATCTCTTGCCTTTTAAGTGTTTGACAAATTTATGTACAGTTAGCAATCGGGAAACTTTAGAGAATAGATGAGCAACGAATTTTCTGATTTGGTAGTACACAATATGCGGAAAAGCCGAAGCATGGAGAAGAATAAATTGAAAGTCGAGGATATTGAGTCATTTAAGAGAAGTTGTTATAATGTTGTAGAAGAGAGTGATGATGAATCAGAAGCAAATGGAGATAGAATGAGTTGGTATTCGTCGAAGAGTTCGATCGAAGACGAGTTACCTGAGCTTGTTGTTTTCCTACAAGAAACCAACTATGAATTTGTAAAAGACATTTGCATTGATGAATCGGCAACTTCACGTGGAAAGTGGTTCGAGGAGAATTGCGACACAGAAAATGGCTATGTCCACCGTATGCTCAACCGTGATACATTAGAAAGCGATGATGAATCAACTGAAGAATCCGAGGATTTGGAGTCGTCAATTTCGAGTACTGAATCAACACAGACGCTTGATGAGAAACAAAAGGCTCATTCTGATGCACTAGATGAAATTCCTTCTGAAGTTCCCCCCCATAAGAAATCTGTGCCAAAATTATTTCTTGATAGAAAGGTGGGAGAAAATTTAGCTTAATTAGCATACATCTTGATATCGTTTTAAACATGGAGGATTGATTTGATTGTCTGCATACTTTGTAGGTTACAGGTAGAAAGGGAGCAGCAGGTTCTACAAACTCTATAGCAATATCATTGACTAAGATACTTGATGAAAACAAACACAAAGGCAAAGGAGTTACCAGAAGCAACATTGAACATGGCAGCATTCGCAACTCCGGTTTATCACAAAGCAGTAACTGGACGGCAGGTTGTGGTCGTTGTTGTGACTGTGGAAGCACATCCATGACTGAGGACTATACACAAGAAAATGAAAGGGGATTATACAGTAGCCATTGTGGCTTTGTTTATCAGAGAGAAGATGGTTCCTCTGCAGTTGATCCTACAAGGCCTTCATTGACATCTTATTTGGGCAGCGCATCACTTCGATCCAATGGCAGCACCAACAGCTCACATTCTTTTGCTTTTCCAATGTACTTTTGCTTCTCTTAACGTTATCTCGTTATACCTCAATTGATTGACAATTGAAACATAGAGCTTATTGTCTTGGCCTGTTCTTGTATTCACAGTTTACCAACAGAATGGAATGGAAGTCCAGAAAGAATGGTGAAAGCTGATCCCTTGCAAACACGAAGGCGGCAACTATGGAGGCTATGTTTTCCCTGCTGTAACTTCTGAGCAATCTTATTGCTCAACCTGTCACTGCTCTTGATTGTCGTTTTCACTCAGATTCCATATCATTTTGTATAAGATATGTAGAACTGCACTGAGCCCAAAAGTTTTTAGTTTATAGCATAAAACATTTAATGTTTTGAATACATTATTTACATTGTCTCACTTTTAGCCTCGAATATTAGCTTAGACTATAAATAGCAATCAAGAAAATAAGACATTTGGGAATTTTTAGGACTTGTCAAAAAAACCACTTAACTCAAAATTTGAGAAGGAAAGCTCCAGTGGGAGGATATGCCCAGCTCAACGTTTAAAATATTCGATGAAGGAAGTCAAGTTTCTTAGTAGTTTAAGCTTTAATCTATTATTAGAACATTTTTCAAGTATTATTGTAGCACATCATTCATTCCATTTAAAATTTAACACATAATCCAATGATATAAGGATTTTATCTGATGGATCTCATGTTAGATTTTGTGTCCTAAATCTTGTTGTAATTTGTAATTTTTTTAATATAAATGGTCTATTTAATAAAATAAGAAGTATTTTATTTAACATTTAGATTGCATTAACTTGATCAAATAAACTAAAATCTAAGGTTGTTTAATGTAGCTTGACCATACAAATAGATTAATAACCTAAAATGGTATATGGATAAGGTTGAGTACCTTATCTTGGTGACACTGCAAATACGGCGTTTTGTAACTGTTACATTAAAGAGTTTATACAAGACCACGGATCGCGAAATGATTGATTTCTATTTATAACACCATTAATTGAAGAGACTAACATTTCTATGATGACCATAAATGACTTGACCTTAATCCTGGGTGAGTGTAAACTCCTGTTTATGAGGGAAATTCCTTCATCTGTATGGGTGAGGATGGCCAATTGACTCAATAAGACTACCATTTTGAGACTTGTTTAAGTATGCAAGATAGAATTCACTCCTTCTCGTCGTTAGGGAAAAGGATGAATTGCTCCTTTAATAGTTGATTCTAGGTCTTGAACAATGAGGTCTCACCCTCTCATTGGCTCGGGAGGGTTAGTTTATAGTTAGACTATAAATTGTTTGTTCATTATAGGGATCGGTAGTACTTAAGGACTTAGATGTAACTACAGGGGTAAAACGAGAATTTGACCCAGCTGTAATTAAAAGCGATTTGTAAATGGTCGACTCATAGTTGATTGGTTATATGTGTGGACACATAAATATATCTATAATGGGAAGAATACAATTATCAATCTTTAATGAAGTGATCGGCAGTTAATGAATGTTGATTAATTTAATTAAAAATTTTAAAGAGTTTAATCAATTAATCTTGTATCATTGGAGCTTCTAATCTGTAGTTTCATAAGATTCTCTTGTTAGCTCATTAAGGATAAAACAAGGAATAAGCGTTTTTGAATAATTTAAATTGTTCAAATTATTTAAAGGAAATAAGGGTATTGGTTATATTAATATGGTTAATATAATGTATAATGTATAGTGATACATTATAGTATATAGTTAATTGTAAATGTGATTTATAATTAAAACTATATAGTACTTGAGAGGTAAATATTTGAATAAGATGGTTATAAGAGAGAATTGCATTTTCATTTGATTAAAATGTACATTATATGATCAATTAAATAAGAGTTAGTTAATTAATCATTTTAATTATATTATATTATATTAATATAATTAATCTTTTAACTCCTCATCACAGGGGATTATTCTAGCATGGATGGGGGTGTTATTGCAACTCCCCTTCTCCCTTTTCTTCATCTGTGTACTCAAAATACAGAAGCATGGTCAGTTCTAGTGGTGAAAAAAATCTATGTTTTTCCCTTCCCTCTCTCAAAACACTAAAGAAATCCCACCATTTCATTTCTTATTGGAGAATAACAAGGTCACTGTGTGGTAATGTTCATCGAGTTGCTTTTTGTCGTGTTCTTGAGTTCGAGAAGGTTTCTTGCTATTCGTGAGGAGAAGAAATCGTGATCTCAAGGAGAGGATTATATGTGAAGAGAAGTGTTCTACATGATGGTAAATTTTCTCTCCATTTTCCTCTCTCTAGAAAAGCACGCTTAGAGTTTAAATTGTTTATCCTGGAAAAATTATATATTTACTTATATGTATTTTGAATTTTACAACATCGAATGTTAATGACACGACGTTCACATATTTTTTACGAGGAATTCAATTCTTTTACTTCATATACCATTCTTAAAAGATAATGATGTGGTAGAATCGAAGAATGGAAATTTTTTGGTAGTACTAAATATTTCCTCTCTATTAGCAAGTTAACATTGTAATAAAGTAGTAGCTACCGAATTCAAATATTTTGCTGTTTCATATTAATATTCTACGTGTTAGACCTGTTATGATCGATGGTAGTATGGAGCCCACACATGAAGAGATAGTTAACGAGTAAATTGAAAACATTAAACTCATAGGTCGAAATATGATGCATATTCTAAATTATTGGATGAACTGAAAGAAAAGTGATCCTACTACAATTAATCTTCAGATATTCCCAAGTAAGCTACAGTTACTGAAGAAACTTTCTCCCACATTCTTAATCATCCCAATGGCTTCTGACTTTTGCACTGAAAATAATGATATAGTTGAAATGAGGTGAAGAAGAAGAGATCATGGTAATAGCAAAGATAAGATCCTCCTCAACCATAATCAGATTGCTGGAAGTTTCTAGAGCTCTACTGAGACAAATGGTTGAGTTGATAGATAGCTCAGTCCAATCCTAATCCAACTTGGGAGACTTCAACTCAATGGTGCCCACTTTTAGTGTATTAAGAGTCTTGAAACTGAGCATGTAATGATGCTCCATTGGACCAATATAATATGCAGTGGAAACCACTGTTGGCCACACACACACACACACAAAAAGAAGACCCATTAGCTTGGGAAAGTAAGTGCCAAATCTGTCTGTTTAGGTAATACTTTGTTTTCATTGTTAGCTCACACCATCCATGTCTACTATTACATCCCCCCCACCATTACCACCATGTTTTGGTGGCACAAGTTTTGCAGGTCAGAAGCGTGGATGAGCGGGGCGACGTAAGGACCACCATAAGCCACCACCATGTGCCGAGTCCCAATCGAAGAAGCGCATCGCGGTTGGAATCATGAATGTTCAATTCTTGTGTGAGGCCTTTTAGAAGCAAGATGAGGTAGACAATGAAAATGACCTTTCACAAGTCACGTCTCACTTGATCATGCATGCCAATTCCCAATCTCAGGACCATTGTAGCACACTACTTTGCAATCCAATCTCCATCCCCGCAACCAACAACAACCACAGAGAGATGTAAGTAAGAGTTCTCCAACATTAACATTTTACTCAATGCAGTTTTAACTCCATTTGCTAGCTCCCATATCGAAAAACGGCTCGATATTTGTCGATCGAGAGAGAAAAAGAGATTGAAACTGAAATAAGATGTTAATTAGGACTTAGGACCACACAAGGCATGTGATATTTGAGTTAGCTGAGACAAAAGGGGGGGTTTTGGTTAGCAATGTTAATCAAATAGCAAGTGACAGATGGGCCTTTGGGGGCAGAAGAAGGCAAGCCTTATCACACTTTTCATTATCAATTAAATGCAAAGCTTACATGTGAGCTGTGATGCTTCAATTCACAGCTCAAGGACCCATCTTTTTCATTTTTAATTTCTTTTTTTTTTTGGGGGGGGGGGGGGGGGAGGGGGGAATTTTTTATATTTTGAGTGTTGAATGTTGAAAGAATAGGTAATAGAAATCAACAATAGGAAAGAAGAAAAGAAATTCTGTCTGGGCAGTACTATATGTTAGGCAGACTTGACAGAACACATCTTCCATCTGTACCACTAACACCACCTGCATGAAGTTTCCTCTTTCAATTGGTTACATCCTTGTAATATCTTTTTCTATGTTTTTCCTTCTATATTTCTTTTTATAAATAAAACACAAATTTACAAAACTACCATACTCATATTTGCCTTATGTTAATGACTACTTAAATTACATTTTTATCATTAAAAAAAACAAATCATTTGTTATTTGTTACTTCTTAGTATATTAGGGAGCCTCGTAAGAAGTGGTCCACATTGTTTATTGTTAAACTGGATTGTTTTTTCTAATACAAAAATTGCAAGAATGGGAGATTGAATCTTAGATCTTTAGTGAAGAAATGTTATTCTAATTACTATCGAACTAAATTTACTTTGGTAAAGTATGTCTATTTTAACTTGTTATTATCTTTTTTATAGGATATTAATCCTATGATTTTAATAATGTATTAATTATTCAAACTTCACCTCAACTGTTCAACAACAGCATAAATAAACTAGTGCAACGCCTTCCCATGCGTATAGTTATGGCACCAACTTTCACATAAAACTATTTCATTCCATCACCCAACTATATAACTTGGAAAAGTTTTGCATAAAATAGTTAAGTTTAAACTCAGGTAGAATTTGTGGTGTTCTAACCCACCACCATTCTTCCAATCTAGCAAAAACTTTAATAGTAGCTGCATTAAAATATAAATATACAAACAAAATCGTTGACTTTCACCCACCATCCAACTTGCGTTAATTTTTTTTATGATGGCACAAATTCCAATGTGAATATGTTTCTTCAAAAGACACATTCTAATTTTAAAAAATACCCAATTTTCTTAAATAGTTTGAAATCCACCCGTTTTTTCTAATTAACTTCAAATCCATCTTACTCCAACAATTAATTCCTAAAATTTAAGAGATTATAGATCCAATTTATCCTGGAAATCATTATGAGATCGATGATCAAATTTGAAAATATTAACTTTTATATAACTCAATTGACATAAAATTTATTTGGTACCAAATATTTGATTCCATCCTCGAATAAAAAATAAATAATAATATGTAACCGACAATGTAAGAATTGGAGACATTAATATAATTAAAAAGAAAGTGGGGGTGTATTAATTACCACAAGTCTCACTCACAGTAACTGCACAGTAAAAACTAATTCAATTAATGGGTAAACGAAAAGACTGACTCGGCCCACTCAGACCAAAACCTCCATATTCTCGTCCTTTGTAAAGAAGATACGTGGCCCACCACGTCACGCAATATCTTCCACGTCATCCTCATCCTCACCAAATCCCCATAAATCCTCAGTACCATATCCCTACCCCCCAACACCCCCAGTATGAAAGACAGGACAAACCGACCTCCTCTCACCCGTCACCTATCACCTAAACCCACGTGGCCCCTCCCCTCTCTGGGCCCCACCTTACGTGGACTCATAATATCGCATGCTGACCCTGGGCCCCACCTTCCCCCTTCAACCGACTTCGTACGTCACCCGCCCGTCTCCTTAACTTAAACTTAAACTTGATTAATTACTCTTAATTAAAAAGAACACCAACAACAATGCATTTGAATTTCCATAATTAAAAACAAAAAACATCATAAACGAAAAACAAATTTAATATACTACAAGGGAATTTACATAGAGAAGAAAAAGAAGGTGCAGAGTCACATTTTCATAATTTTTTCCATTTTTTTAAAATCTCTCACTCTCTTCTTTTTTCTATTTCGAAATTTAGTTTTGATTTTTTTTTTCCTTTCATTGAGAGATATTTCTTTAATTTTATACTAAAATTAGGAAAATTTTAAAAATAAAATTTAAAAAAAAAACAGAGAGAGAGAGAGAGAGAAAAGAAAACGGAGGTGATGGGGCTAAGAAAGTCCTGTCTGTGATCTCTCGAGTGATTTACGGAAGGTACAGATTAGCCTGGTCTTGATCATTCCATTGATTTTGACTCCAGTATGCTTGATCAACGGCGTTGGGAAGATCAAACAGAACTTGATGATCACCGTTTGATTGCCAATCCAACGGCCCAAATCCAATGTTGTTTGATCTGCTATTCTGAAGCCCTGACGGATCTACCTGAGCCGTCTGATCCAAATACCCTCCTCCGCCGCCGTCTGTGATCTCCTGCATCTTCAGTTCATCGCTAACGTTCATCATTCTCTGCGGCGGCGGCCACTGATTCGCCGCTTGATTTTGAAACTGCTGATGATTATTCATCGCAAACGCCGTCACGTCCGCCATGTTACCGAATCCAAACGCCAATGTCTCGTTAGACGATGTGATCAAGCTCGTGAAGCTTCCAATTTCCGAGAAAATTCCGCAGTCCGAAATCCCCGCGGCCGTACTTTCAAAATTAGGGTTTGTATTTGTAGCCGGACCAGGGAACAATTTCGTATCCTGTACGTTCAATAAAGTCGATGCCGAATTAGACGACGGAGCCGACACGGCCTCAGTCGCTGCCGCTGCCGCAGCGGCGGCAGCGGTAGTAGTTGTGGCGGTCAAACTGGAACTCTCGCTACTGGAATGAGAAGTGGATTTGCGTTCACGGAGAGGAGGTGGAGGAGGAGTCGCCGCTGCGTCTGAGTTCGATTTAGACTTAGAAGAGGAGGAGCGTTTGGTTTTCCGGCAGCCACCGCCGACGGGGACGTTACGGAGGACCCCGCCTTTCGTCCAGTAACGACGGCAGTTCTTGCAGAAGTGACGTGGCTGAGAGAGATTATAATTATTATAATAACAAAACTTGGTATTGAGAGAATCACACCTTGGACACTTCAAGGCTTGGTGGTTTTGATGGTGGTGGAGATGTGGCCGTAGACGACGGTCTCCGCCGCCAGCGCCGCCGAACAAGCGACTTCCTCCGGCGATCGAGTGTATGTCTTGCATTTCCAGAGCCAAAACTGAAATTTCCTCAACTCGGAAACGGATTTTGCGGGAAAATCTCAGTCACATTTGGGGGAAAAGGAAAACAGAGAAGGAATTTTTTTCTTCTTTATAATATATATATATATATATTGTTCTTGGGAGTGTTTGATGGGCTTATGATGATAAAGAAATTTGGGGAAGTGTGTGATATAACAGAGGGAGTCTCTGAATCTCAGCTTCTAAACACTGACAAATATCCCCTGCACAGCTTCATATGTCTAATATTTTTCTAGTAAAATGGCAATTTACTAATATATCCCTCATTGTGTGAGCATGTGAATTTACTCTACTACCCTTCCTATGCAAGCTGTACAATTGGACCTACCATGGGGTTTTGGAGTAAAATTTATTCCTACGCAATTTGAATTTGGCGACAAAAGTCTTTGGCTCCCTTCGGGATTTTCCTAGCTTTTAAAAATATTGTTAACAGTAAAATAGAGTTAAATAATATTGGATAAATTTTAATTTTAAATTAAAAAATTAATTACGATATTTGATACATTAATATAATTAGTATACTTTAGTTATATGAATCAAATTAGACTTACTATTTGAATTGTTTTTGTATGATAGTTGGGAAATTATTTTAAATAATAAAATTGTTGAAAATCTTTATAAGTAATGGTAAAATATTATAGTCTATTATAATAAATTGTAATACACTACTATAGACTACTATGTTTGTCTCCATGACACAATAGACACAGGTAGCAGTCTATCCTGATTTATCATAGATAAATAAATATGTTTTGCTATATTTGTAAATATTTTAGTTCATTTTTCTATATTTAAAATCAGCCCTAATAAATCTATAATTTATTTAAAATTGTATATGATTTAAATTTCAACTAATCATATTTAATCTAAATTGTTTGATAATTTAAAAAAATAATTGTTATAAAAAATGAATACATTATAATTTGAAAATAGACCTGAAAAATTATATTAATTTGAAATAATATTATTATATATATTTATTTAAAAAGTTAAAGGAGTTGGCAAATTTTTTAGGAAAGCCAAATCTACGATCCAGTATCTATCAATTTATACAGGTTAGCTAAATTTAAAATATATATATATATTCTAATAGATTATTGAAAAAATCGTTTTATCACACAAGAAAGGCAATTAAGATTTTACCATAATAGGCTTTTACGATTACGAACGCAATCCTAAGGGCCTTAGTTTAGTAAGCCTACCAATTTAAGAGATATGGAAATGTAGGTTTGGAATAAGGGGCTTAAATAGTGTTATATATATATATATATAAATAAGTATGATTCTCCATAAAAGTCGATTTGAATATATATAGGTTAAAAATTTGATAGTTCAATTATTTATTCATGCATTCGTTAATCTAAACAAATGGATTGAAACTCTCTTGTTTGCAAATGATTTGTAATTAGAAAACTAAAATCATTCGGATTAAAACTTGCTATTGGATATCATTTCGATATGTTTATTATTTTATAATAACCATTCTATATAGGCTCAAAATAAAGCTTTTAAATTTTAGGTTTAAGTATTGTTGTTTTGATCTTTAAACTTACAAATTGTATTTGTTTCTATCTCCACAATTTCAACTTTTGTCTATCGTTTTGATTCGTGTGGTTTCAAAATGTTTGTTTTTTTTAGCCTTATGGACTCCTTTACACTCATTCTCTCTCGATACCACTCCTTCACTTTTTTTCATCACTCTCTTAGTAGTTAGCCACCATCACAAGCCACTATCGTTAGACTTTTGCATGAATTTATGTTACACACAATATTTTAGATGTTAGATTCGTGATGTAGAGGTGTTTGGCTTGTTCTCCTGTAACTCAAAGCATTTTGATAAAAAAAAAATTTATAAGTATCAAGGCTTCGAAACTCTTTTGAATTAATTAAACTATTTAGATTTTGGATTTTTAGCATTCATTGTTGTACTTTAAGCAAATGACCATTTTGATCCCTTCATCGTATTTATTTTTATCACATTTTTCTAATCAAAGTTCTAGCACGATACTTTATTATTAAATTTTTTAAAAGCATATCAACCTATTTTTGCAAATGGAGATCAAAACTATTACTATTTAAAATTATTTAGACTAAAATAGATATTTTGAAAGTATGAAAAGAACCATTAACAAATGTTAAAAATACTTCAACAAAATAAACAAATGAAAATGAATAAAATAAATATATAAATATATACATGTCAAAATGGATTCAATTCAATGATAATCGACATAATCTTTTTCTCTCGAAGTTGAAAGTTCGATCATCTCTCTTATTGTGTTAAAAGGAAAAAAAAATTCTCCATACATCAAAAAGTATTGAATTTTAGCTTACACTGTTTGCAAATAGAAGGTTTTGTGAGGGGTAAAAAGGGGAAATGGGAGAGAGCTAGTTGGAGAGTAGAGGACCGTACGGTCAAAGGCAAGATCAAGCGATAGATGGACGACACGTGGACGGGCGACAGGAGTAGGTCCTTGTCGACCACACAATCGAGTTGTCGACTTGTCGGCCATACTAATTTATCTGCTAGGCTCAATCACAAATGGACCACGCGCTGCCACGTTTCAACCATTCATTGGCTAACTGTAAAACATGATTATATAATTCTATGTGTACAGTATTATGGTGCGACCGAACGTAACCTTATCAACATCAATAGTAATCAACATTCCATAACTTAAGATTAATTTTATCATAAGGCCTCGTGGTTTTGATGGTGGTGGAGGTGGGGCTGTAGACGACGGTCTCCGCCGCCACCGCCGCCGAACAAGCGACTTCCTCCGGCGATCGAAATTTCCTGAGCTCGGAAACGAATTTTCCGGTGAAAATCCGAGTCACGTTTGGGGGAAACAGAGAGCAGAGAAGGATTTTTCTTTTTGTTTTTTACATTTTTTTTTCCTTGGGAGTGTTTGATGGTGAAGAAATTTGGGGAAGTGTGTGATATAACAGAGGGAGTTTCTGCTTCATTTGTCTAATATTTTTCTAGTAAAATGTCAATTTACTAATATATCCTTCATTGTGTAAACATGTCAATTTACTATATTACCCTTCGTATGCAAGCTGTACAAGGGGACCTATCATGGGGTTTGGAGAAAAATTTATTCCTACGCTATTTGAATTTGGCATCAGAGGCCATTGTTTTAGTAAGCCTACCAATTTAAAAGATATGGCAATCTAGGTTTAGAATAGTGGTGAAAAAGGGGCTTAAATAGTGTGTTTATTTTACTTACCCTTTTATTTTTAATAATTCTTTTTCTTTATCCATGTAATTGTTTATCTTAAAAAATGAATTGAAATGCTCATTTAATGAGTCGAGAGTAGAAAGCTAAAATCATTATGAATAAAATTTGCTCTCGATTGTCATTTCAATGTGGTTGTTTTCTAATAATCATAGTTCAAAATAAAGATTTTTATATTTTAGGTTTGAATGTTATTATTTTAGATTTTATACTGGCAGCTTTTGTGAATTTTTGTTTCTATAGTTCAACTTTTGTCAATTGCTTTCATTCACGTTTTAGTCTCCAAAGCTTCTCTCACACTCACTCCTCTCTCTCATTCGATATCTCTCCCTATTGTTAGCCATGAGTAATCAATACCACTTTCATGGATCATTTGGTTGTGGGTAGGATTTTTGGTGATTTTTGTGGATTTTTCCTAAAGATCACAAATACAATCCACAAAAATCACCAAAAACCCGTTGAGTTATGGCATAGATTTAATGTTATCCGTAATGTTTTGGATATTAGATTTGTGACTTTGAGGTGTTTGACTCATTGTCCAACAAATTCGAGGGTGTTTTAGGTTTTTTTTTTTTTTTGGTAAATATTAAGGTTTTGGAACCATTTTGGATGAGTTATAATTATTGAAATTTGACTAACCCTCGTTATTGTGCTTTTAAAAAGTGAACACTTTGATCCTTTTATCATATTTATCTAATCTTTTTATTCAAAATTTTAGCATGATACTTCATTCACTAAATTTCTAAAAGTCTACCAATAAGTTTTTGCAAATGGATATCAAAATTATAACTATTTAAAATTACGTAGTCCATAATAGATATTTTGAAAGTACAGAAATGCACTTAACAAAAGTTAAAAATACCGAATCTAAAATAAACAAAATCGAAATGAACAATCAACAACCAAGGGAACAACCTATTTGCTAACCCTAAAACGTGTAGGAGTGAATTTCGTCTTCCACGACTATGTCTCCAACTATTTATCCGGTTTTACCCCTAAAATGGCAGGCTTATTGAGCGGCAATGTTGAGCAACTCTTACCCATGCAGATTAAAGGATAATCTCGAATAAACATGAGCTCATAATTAGCTTAGGATTGAGATCGAGTTACCTCAGGTCATTGAATTGAAATAGCCAGTTTTAACAGTAAACAGTCGTTATAAAGAGAAGTGACTATTTCGTGGTTCGGTTTTATACAAACATCTTTTGCATAGGATGCACTCACTCATATGTCTTCACATAATCGACTTTGGGATCACATCATTTGTATCAATATACAAAGTGGGCCGCATCCATAGTGCCCCCACGATAAGGTACCCAACCATATCCATATACTTATAGACCGTTTTGGCTATATATTCAAACTTGATCCTTTTTATGTCTCTACATAAAGTTTAAGTATTCATGTTATAACCATGAGTTTGTTAGTTTATTGGATTTGGGAATTTATAAATGCAATTTACAATTTCAATATCAACTTTAGTGGGAAAAAAAAAACTCAAAAAAATCTTTATTGCAAATAGAATATATTTAATGTTTACAAACTGCGAGTTTTAGGACATATAATAACCCAACAAACTCCCCTTGTACTCAAATTTCAGTGAGTTTAAAAATATACAATGTTGAATATAAGAGAATAAATACAATAAACTAAGGCATCTAATATACCCATGAATTCTCCCACTTACCCTAGATTTATGCATCTTGTAGCCCTAGTTCGATTAGATGACCCTCGAACACTTTAGCCATAAGGGCCTTCGAAAATGGATCAGATAAATTGTCTTATGAGGCTATCTATGTGACGATCATGTCTCCTCAATGTACTATCTCTCGGATGAGATGGTACTTGCGCTCAATGTGCTTTCCGCACTTATGGCTTCTTGGTTCTTTTGAGTTGGAAACTGCCCACTGTTATCACAATAGAGGATGATTGACATATTCATATTTGGGACCACTTGCAAATCGGTCAAAAACCGTCTAACCCATACTGCCAGCTACATATTTCGCTTCCATGGTGGAATCAACAATACAACTTTGTTTAATACTTCTCCATACTATAGTTCCTTCATTTAGAGTAAATATTGATTCCGAAGTAAATTTTCTGGAATTCACATCGGTCTGAAAATCAAAATCAGTGTATCTAGTAAGGACCAAATCCTTAGAGTTATATACAAGCATATAATCCCTTGTTCTCCAAAGATACTTGAGGATGTTCTTAGCAATAGTCCAATGACTATATCCAGGATTGAACTGAAGTCTACTGACTATTCCAACGATAAAGCATATGTCTAGACGTGTACACAACATGACATACATCAAACTCCCGACTACTAATGCATAAGGAATTCTTTTTATATCCTCAATTTCTTGAGTGTCTTAGGACCCTATTCCTTAGACAAATGAATTTCATGTCTAAAAGGAAATAAACCTCTTTTAGAATTTTGCATTTTATATCAAGACAATATCTTATCTATATAAAATGCTTGAGAAAAGTGCTAGCGTACTGTTCTCGCGATTCTAAACTATTTGGATTCCAAGAACATACTGTGCATCTTCTAAATATTTCATTTGAAATTTCGATGCTAGTCATCTCTTGACGTTAGTAAAGAATCATATCTCATTCCTAATGAGTAAAATATCATCAACATATAGTACTAGGAAAGCTACAGTTTTGTTGACAATTTTCTTGTAAACACAAGATTTGTCAACGTTCTGTTCAAAACTATAAGATTTGATCGTAGTATCAAATCTTATATTCCAGGATCGAGATGCTTGTTTTAACCCATAAATGGATCTTTGAAGCTTGCAAACTTTTTGCTATTGACCCTGTTCAATGAACCCTTTTAATCGAGACATGTAGCTACTTTATTCAAAATAATCATTCAGAAGGGCTATCTTGACATCCATTTGCCATATCATAATCATAAAAGGCGACAATAGATAAAAGTATTCTAATAGACTTGATCATGACAACAGGAGAGAAGGTTTCTTCATAGTCTACCCCCTCTCATTAGGTAAATATTTTTCCACGAGTCTAGCTTTATAGGTTTGTACCTTACCTACTTGGTCTCGTTTTCTCTTGTAAATCTACTTACAACCAATAGGTTTAACCCCATTTGGTTGATCTACAAGTTCTCGAACTGAATTGAAGTGCATAAATTCCATTTCAAGGTCTATGGTTTTTTCCATTGGTCCATATCTACATCCTCTATTGTTTGTTTAAAAGTCAATGAATCCTCTAAGCCATCATCAGATACGACGACCTGAGTCATGTACCCGTTAGGCTGTTGAACAATCCTCCCACTACGTCGAGGTATTCTCAATTCTTGAGAAGGATGTGACAGGCCAACTTTATCGACAACTCTGTTTGAAGGACTAGCTTGATCAACAACTTTTGTCGTGTCGATAGTTTCTCTTGACATCTCATTCAATACTAGTTTACTGCGAGGTTGATGATTTCTTATGTGATCTTCTTCCAAGAATGTAGCGTTTGTTGATACAAGCACTTTATCATCTTGAGGATCATAAAACAGACCATCTTTTGTTTCTTTGGGGTATCCTACAAATAGACATACTTTAGAACTTCATTCCAATTTCTTTGGGTGTTGCACTAACACATGTGCTGGCCATCCCCAAACCTTAAAGTTAAACTACCTTTACGCCCTCTCAATAACTCATATGATATTTCTGAAACACTTTTGAGGGGACCATGTTCAAAATAAATATTGCAGTTTGTACTACATATCCCCAAAAAAACTGAGGTAACTGGGTGAAACTCATTATTGAACAAACCATGTTTAACAGAGTTTTATTTCTCCTTTTTGCTATACTATTTTTTTGTGGTGTACCAGGTGAAGTAAGTTGGGATTGAATTTCACGTTCTATCAAATAGTTTTGGAATTCTAAATTCATATACTCACTACCTCGATCTGATCGAAATGTCTTAATTTTTTTACCTAATAAGTTATCAACGTTTGTCTTGTACTCTTTGAACTTTTCAAGAGTTTCGAACTTATGACGCATCAGGTAAACATAACCATATCTCAAATAATCATCAATAAAACTGATGAAATATTCAAATCCTCGTCGAGCTTTAATATTCATCGAACCACAGAGATCTGAGTGCACAAGTTCTAGAGGTTCTTTAGCTCTTAGACCTTTTCCTGTAAAAAGATCTTTTGGTCATTTTACCCTCCAGACATGATTCACATGGGGGTAGAGAATTATCTTCTAACTGGTTTATAAGTCAATTCTTTACTAATCTCTCAACCCTATTGAGATTTATGTGTCCAAGCCTTAAGTGCCAAAGATAGACATTAAAATTTTCCATTTTTATTTTGAGTTTTAGCTATTTTAAACATCTCTATATTTAAATTAGTTTTTGCCTCAGTTGGTTTTAACATATATAAGTTATTTTCAAGTTTAACAGAATATATTTGAACACCTCTTGAACTAATGAACACTTCACTTATATCAAAAGTAACTTTATACATATATTCTAATAAACATGATATAGAAATTAAATTCCTTGTCAAGTCTAGTACATAATATACATTTTCCAACAAAATGTAAGCATCTCAAAAAAATAACTTTAGATCTCTCACCGCACAAACTGAAATCACTTCACATGTTCCCATGTCGAAAGTCATTTCATTCTCTGACAGCTGTTTCCAAGAACTAGTTTCCTGAAAGAAAGTACAAATATGGTTAGTGGCGCCTAAATCCAGTATTCAGGTCAAATGAGAACTTTCCACTAAACATGTTTCAATTACAAGTAAATCAAATTTACTTTTCAGCAAGATATTTAAGGTAATTTCTTTTCCAATGTCCATGCTCATTGCAATGGAAACATTTTTCTTTTACAACTTTTATCTTGCTTTTCTTTGCAAGAATTTTCTTTTTCTCCTTTTTCCTTTTTCTTCCTTTCAATACTCTTATCCTTAGAAGGTCCAGACTTCTTATCATAAGGTTTCATCCCAGATATAGAAGCCTTTTGAAATTTTCTTTGTGTTACAACATTTGATTCCCCTTTCTGATTCTTATTTTTCGTCAAGGATTGGTAAGTCTAAAACTTATTTAAGAGAATAGTCAGATTATATTCTATTTTATTCATCACAACATTTGTGCGAAATGTTAGGAAACTCTTCGAAAGAGATTCCATGATAGAACTGACTTGACTATTTTCGTCTATAACAATCCTGTTTGCTTCTGCGATATTGAAATGGACCATCATGTCCAGAACATATTATCTAATAGAGGTTCCTTCATTAATTCAGGAATTATAAATATATTTAATAGCATCATGTTGAACAGATGAGGACGACTGTTTAAACATCGCCTGTAACGATGCCATGATCTCTTTAGTGGTAACCATGCTTTCATGTTTCTTAATTAACACATCAGATATGCTAGCTAAAATGTAGGCTCGGGCTTTTTCATTTGTCCTGACCCACTTTTCATATGTATATCAAATATTTCAATTTGTAGTAGAGTTGGGAACTGGAGGAAATTCCTCCATTAAAAAAAATCATCTACAACTAGTATCGCATTGATTGATTTCCAGTATGCATAACCCTCGTCGTTAAATTTGTCGAAAGTTAAAAGTTGGATAATTGAATTTGACATGTTGAAACATAAACAAATTTTATTAGAAAATTGTATCTAAATCCAAAGCAAAACTAATAATGTACCCATATTTCATTATTTATTTACAGCGATATTTTAGTGAGTCATAATAGATGCTACCGAGGGGTAGTCAAATACTCATTCACTAAAGCAAGACATTCTTGACTAAAAACTAATTCCAGAATAACCCTTTATTCCTTTAGTTATCTTTAGTTATTCCTTTAGTAACTCTTGTAAGTGTGATCCTCCATTTTCAAATTCTATAAAACCGTATCAACAAGCCCCCATTGGAAGACAATGCTGAAAATGGAACTAAGAAAACCTATACATTTAAGAAGTTGGAGTCATTTCGAATCTCATGTTACAACCCTATGAGGGGGTAGTTTCTGAAAGAACGACTAGCTAATACTGTCTAAAAACGACAGCAGGCGCAACATAAGAATCTCACGATTCAAATTAATGGAAGAGACCGTAGGATATGTTGACACATTTCCTTCGCCAACTTACTATGGATTACTTCCCCTATTCACTTTATTATTGATCCATACAAACACTTTGTGAATGGAGTAGTCACATTAAAAATGGCACGAAGCCGACCATGGATCTCACGATGTGAAATTTTAGGGATGTGAGAGCTAAAACCAATATATCTTGATTTGAAATTACTATGGTTTAACCCCATTTCTTTAGTTAGGTATATGCCGGTCAAAACAACCTAAGTATAGGTGATTATCTAAGTATAACGATTATGTTTGGATTTAACATACGATGTTTAAGTGATTAAACCATTTTATTACCCCACACCGCTCATGCATGTTCATAAAATTGGGTTAACAATGCTCAATAATTCGGCTATAATCCCAAGTAGCAGGTGTTCCGTAAACCGTCAACTAAAAAACCTTCAACCTTAGATAAGATTATAGTCCGGTTGAATTTGTAACAAGAGTTTTACAAAATAACGACCTATTTTAACTATTAAAACAAGTTGTTATTTGTCAACCCTAGGTGAGCATGCATCTTATTTTTGTTATAGATTTTAAATGTCTAATCCGTTTTATAACACTTTATAGAACTATAGATATACTATAACACACACCCAACATTCCACAATTCAATATAACGATTATATTAAATACATGAAACCAATAAATCATGCATACCATATATTATAACATATTATATCATACTTTCTATGTATGATACATACTTCCAATAGTGGGATTTTAAATCTACATGACATACATTATGCACATACAAGATTTAATTTAATTGAACCTACATTCAGAATGCATAAATAATTAAACATACACAGAAATAGACTAGTTTTGGCATCCTAAGCAAGCAAAAACCTAAAGTTATTATAAAATAACTTATTACAGGTTTTGAATCCACCTGAACCAGCTCAGAACCACTCGAACCGGACCTCCAAATAAGAAATTTGAGCTGAACTGGTCTAAAACAGGTTGAACCGGACTTCCAAGAAATAAACTGGCTAGATTAGTTCAATTGAACCACTAGTCTAGTCATCTACGTGCGTTCTAGGCTGGGATGAATAGCTTTACAATACTCCATCCCAGCATTGCAATGCCATGAGAAAATGTTCCTTTTCAGGGCTGGCTGAAGAATAGCGTT